>NW_022630996.1:24185284-24392040 GCF_010015895.1 Lontra canadensis
TTTCTTTCTTTCTTTCTTTCTTTCTTTCTTTCTTTCTTTCTTTCTTTTCTTTTCTTTTCTTTTCTTTTCTTTCTTCTACCACGCTCACATCTGGTAGATTGGATCAATGTCAGTATCCTTCTTGTAATATTACAGAACATACTGAAGTTTTGCAAAATGTTACCATTAGGGAAAATTGGAGAAAGTTTTTCTGTATTATTTCTTATAACTGTGTGTAGGCCTGCAATTTTCTCAATAAAAACTCCAAATATTAAAAAAAAAAAACCAACAACTTTCAAAAAATCAAACCGTTTCCAAATAACTCAATTGTATTCCCTGTAATGATAGGAATGATGTTACAGAACTTGGCTTTCTGAAAATAAGGGGAACAATGGGACTGTAAAACAATAGAGGCCAGATGTAATTTGCTTAATTTTCAGAAGTTAGGGAGTATAAGAGCAATTATTGCAATAATCAGTGAATATAACAACCAACAAATGTAAAGTAACAGCTAAAATTTGCCTAGCCTTTCCCCACTGCCAGATTCCAAAGTCACTTTCCTACTTTTAGGTATTTGTTATAGCAGCACCCAACTTCCAGTTCCCTAAACCTGTATTAGCTTCTTACTGCTTCTTCAACAACTTACCACATATTTAATGACTTGAAACAAATTTACCATCTTATAGTTTTGCATTCAGATGTATAAAATGGGACTCACTGAGCTAAAAATCAAGGTGTCAATAGTGCTGTCTTTAGAGTAAAATCCATTTTCTTGTCTTTCTGAGTTTCTAGCCCTATTTTCAACTTTTTGACGAGCCTCCATACTGTTTTCCAGCATGGCTGCACCGGCTTGCATTCCCACCAACAGTGTAGGAGGGTTCCCCTTTGTCTGTGTCCTCGTCAACACTTGTTTCCTGACTTGTTAATTTTAGCCATTCTAAATGATGTGAGGTGGTATCTCACTGTGGTTTTGATTTGTATTTCCTTGATGCCAAGTGATGTGGAGCACTTTTTCATGTGTCTGTCGGCCATCTGGATATCTTCTTTGCAGAAGTAACTAATCATGTCATCTGCCCATTTCTTGATGGGATAATTTGTTCTTTAGGTGTTGAGTTTAATAAGTTCTTTATATATTTTGGATACTAGCCCTTTATCTGATATATATAGTCTATCAACCAAATTCTGTCAGTTGTCTTTTTGTTTTGTTGACTGTTTCCTTTGCTGTGCAAAAGCTTTTGATTTTGATGAAATCCCAATAGTTCATTTTTGCCCTTGCTTCCCTTGCCTTTGGTGATGTTTCTAGGAAGAAGTCACTGCAGCTGAAGTTGAAGAGGTTGCTGCCTCTGTTCTTCTCAAGGATTTTGATGGATTCCTGTCTCACATTGAGGTCTTTCATCCATTTTGAGTCTATTTTTGGGTGTGGTGTAAGGAAATGGTCCAGTTTCATTATTCTGCATGTGGCTGTCCGATTTTCCCAACACCATTTGTTGAAGAGACTGTCTTTTTTCCATTGGTCATTCTTTCCTGCTTTGTCAAGGATAAGTTGACCATAGAGTTGAGGGTCCATTTCTGGGCTCTCTATTCTGTTCCATTGATCTATGTGTCTGTTTTTGTGCCATTACTATACTGTCTTGATGATTACAACTTTGTAATAGAGCTTCAAGTCTGGAATTGTGATGCCACCAACTTTGGTTTTCTTTTTCAACATTCCTCTGGCTCCCCAATGTCCATATCCCCACCACCCTCTCCCATCCCCCCTCCCCCCAGCAACCCTCAGTCTGTTTTTTGAGATTGAGTCTTTTATGGTTTGGACTGACTCAGTTTTTAAAAAATAGTCAATGTCACAAACAACATTGTTCTTAATTTAAAAAGACTAAAGAGAAGTAACATTTATACTATATAAAACAAAAATATTTATAAACATAAGGAATATATGTAATTGACCTAGTTCATATTTATTTTCTCTAGAACCTTCTCAAGGATGTGTCAGGAATTCAATACATATTTACTGAATTGATCTGTCTGTAAGTAAAGGGGTATATTCTTAACCATTCAATATGCAGCCTTAAGTAGAGGCAAAGGGGAAAGATACAGGTGATGACTAGTATTTGGACTCGTCTGTTAAAAATTACATCAAAATAATAAAGCAATTCCCAGTTGTCATTGGATAATAACAACTGCTTTTCAGGAAGTAATAAAGGACCTTGGCTTATAACTTAATGTTAAAAGGTTAATATTGCATTGCTAAAATGACCTTTTTAAACATATAGTTCTTTATTAAAGAACTATAAGCATTTCACTGTAAAAATTTGTAAGACTTTATAAACATTTTGTAAATAGAATCTATACTACAGTAAAAAAAAAAAAAAAACAAAAAAACAAACCTAAAATAATTATTGACAAGCAATACTGAAAAATTTGGCACTTAATGGAAAGTATAAAACACTGGCTTAAAAAGAAATTTTAGATTTGAAAAGAAAGAGCATTACTATTATTATTACAAACACCTCACAAGCACTTATGGCACAGCTAGTGGAGGCTCTCTTGTTATATTTATGTGACTTTTAATGTGCCTCCATAAGTTTGTTATAAAACCACCTGAACATTGTCAAGAATAAAGGTAAATGCCATATTCCAAACTGATGCCACTGACTGCTCCGTCAACCTTTTTGTGTATTTTATAACTAGATCCTGTTTTTCTAAATAATTTTTCAATTTAGTATGTCGTATAAGACCTTGACACCACTTTGATGTAAAAAGTTGCTGAAGTTTATCTATAAAAAACATGAGATGCCTTATCAAAATACATAAAATATTTCCTTAATGTCTTATAAGTTATTTATTCAGTATGTGTAACAGTAGTTTAGCAAAAAGGAAAATTATTTTATTTTACCCTTTCTCAGAAGTTCTGTTCATAGCTAGTGTTCATCAAAGCAGCATTGGAATGCCACCACAGATTTTTGCTACCACCTCATTTTCAGTAGGAGGATATATCTAGTCCTTAACATCTGCAAAGTTTTAACAGAGACCAACATTTTTATCTGTATTGGATCCTTGTTCCCAATGGGCACATAGGACTCTGAATTTCCAGAGACTTGAAGCCATATAATCCTGCAGGAAGAGTTAATGTTGATTGTCTCTGGACCCTTAGAAGCAAGTCTTTGTCATGTGTCGTTAATGTGGACAACTGTGAAACCCTGTCTGGGAGACAGTCATCCTGCAAAACTAGCAAATTTTAAAAATAGCTGGAAATTACAACCATTTTGAATAACTTTGACAATGGCTACTAAAAAATGTGTTCCTATCCTACAACTGAGAAATTCCAACCCTAGTTATATATACTCAAGATAATTGAATATATATGTCTACCAGAGAATATATATAAGAAAGTTTATAATAGCTTTATTCCACATTGTCCAGATTGAAAACAATGCAATTGCCTATCTACAGCAAAATGGTTACTTAAATTGTGCTACATTCATAGTTCTGAACATTATGCACCAACAAAAAAAGAGCAATTCCTGCTACTTGTAAATCATGGATGAAACTTACACTCATAATGATGAACAAAAGAAGGCACACAAATATTGCATCTGTATGATTCCATTTATAAGAAATTAAAGGACAAAACTAATCTGTAAGGAAAGAAATCAGAAATAGTTAGTTTTCGGAGCACCTGGTGGCTCAGTCAGCTAAGCATCTGACTTCAGCTCAGATCATGTTCCTAGGGTTCTGGGATGGAGCCCACATCAGGTTTCTTGCTCAGCGGGGAGCCTGCTTCTCCCTCTCCTTCTGCTCTCTCTGTCTTCCACTGTCACTCACTCTTTCTCTCACACTCTCTGTTTCTCTCAAATAAATAAATGAAATCTTTAAAAACAAACAGAAAGAAATAGTTGTTTTCTCTGGGACCTATGTTGGGAATGGGCACAATGGATCCTTCTAGGTATGTTGGGAAGTAATTATACATCACACAGAGTTATATACTTTGTGTCCTTCAGGTTTTTTATAACTTGATTTAAAAAAAAATAGAAATAGAATGAACTAGGATTTAGAACTGGGAATTCTTTGTTAACCAAGAATCATCAAAAATTGTCACATTAAAGACAAATCAAGAAACCATTTATATATTTGTTTAAATTTTTAAGAAAAAACTCATATAAAAATATTTCAAAATTGATTCTTTATGTCTGTTATTGTTTTACGAAAGCATACATCTATAGAGGTTAGCTTTACTCTTTGGATGAAATCTGAGAAAATATGTTGTAAAACTGGATTAAGTTCCACTTAGCTCAACAATACATAGAGAACATTGATTCCAGAGCAGAAGATAAAGAAAATTTAAGGAGTACCTGGGTAACTCAGTCAGTTAAGTGTCCAGCTTTTGATTTTGGCTCAGGTCATGATCTCAAGGTTGTAGGACTGAACCCCATGTAGGTGGCTATGCTCAACAGTCAGTTAGCTTGAAATTCTTTCCCTTTGCCCCTTCCCCTCTACCCCCCAATCATGTGTTTGCTCTCTCATTCTCTCAAATAAATAAACAAATCTTAAAAAAAAAAAAAAGAAAGAAAATTGAAACATAATTCATTGAATGAATAATCTCACTTTTCATCTTCTGAAACTAATTTTGACAATGACAATAGGTTGTATTCTGGATAGAAGAGTTTGGAATAATTAATTCACTGAGTAATGTTTTCTTCAATTTAGTGTGTTCTTAGTCTTAGGTGAAACTCATCATATCTATTAGGAAATACTTGCTGTTTTGGATGTCCTTTGGGAAGCACGAAGTCCCCAGTGCTGGAAAAATGACTTTCTGATGCAAAGCTCTTCAGGTCCAAGTGCTGTCCTCCTTCTTAAGGGATCACTGGAGGAATATATATTATTAGCTTATAGCATATTTTGATCTTCAGTGTTTTCCCAGAGGGGATGGGAGGAGACTGCCTATGCTTCGTCTTCTGAAACTGTTTGATTCTAACCTGCATGAATGGAAAGAGTCTTCTCAAAGCTTATATTGAACCTATTTTTATAAAAGTCTTATAAAAATCCAGCATCAATTCCTTATGCGAGCATCTTTATTTTAAAGGCAAAGAGATCAACTCAAAGTATTATTATCTGCAGCATGAACTCTAAGAAACATGCACATCATCACTTATGAATTTCTTAACAAAATCATGAGTTGAGAATGAAATTATTTTGTTCCTGGTGCTCTAGCAGTAACTCTTGTTCCCTTTGCCTTTATAATCTACTCTAAGAGCAAGACTAGGTCTTATCAAACAAATATTCTGCATAAAATATTATCAAGAAAACATCTGAGATATTATTGTATAATTACTTTGGCATTTTATTTGAACTTTGTTTTATACAGTAAATCAATCATTTTACTGGTTGAAGTTCACAAAGATAGAATTTCCTTTTCTCATTTCTATTATTTTTTAATTTATTTTTCCTGCTAGAGAAAAGAGATGTTTCTGGAGGGAGACACTAAATCAAGCTGTTAGCTCTGCTCCATTATTTTATACACTTCAGGTTGTAACTGAAAATACCTATATAGCAGTTAATATGGCAGCACTAAATAACTTCAGACTCAATGTGTTTCTTCAAGTATGAACAAAGTATTCATACACAGTTTGTATTTAATAGGCATGCAGAAGCACATTAAAAGGTAAGAGAGGGCAAAGACCTATAGTTTTCAGGACTTGTACTGAAAGTTTTTAATAATGACACAAATGTTCTACTAAACACATAGCTCTTTATGGCCCAATTTTTCTGGAATTTGTATTGATCAAAAGTATTTTGGCAGCCGAAACTGAACAGAATAATGTCCAAGTTCTTACATGCAGCCAAATAGTATACTAGTGTAGTAAATGAAAAGCAAGACAAAGAACCCCTAGGAGAGCACATAAAATATAGTGTTACAGAATATTAACTCCACTGCACATAGCCAGTAGCATATGAGCAATATTAAAACAGAGAGTTTGAAGCTACAAACTGCAAAACATTAATTCATTTCCTACTAATGTTTGCCCAAGGGACAACTCCAGGGTCTGATGAAGATTTATTTTTATAATGTTATTTCCTCCCTAACTGGTCTTCTTTCTTGGTCCAAATTGCATAAAGAAGGAAAAGAGAATGCTTGTGAAGAGTATTTTGGAGGAAATAGGCACTTTGCAGATTCCTTCTAAAGACAATAATCCAAATTAGTTTCGTGATTTTAAAATGGTCTATGAATTAACATGATTATAAGATATGATGTAAATGAAACCAATGAGCATATATATTTTTGAAATACATGATTGAAAATTTTTGAGTTCATGCTAGCATTTGACTAATTCTACAAATCCATTGTAACTATGGAAGTCGGTAGTATAAATAAAACCACTTCTCCAGTGTACAAGAGCAATTTATGTCACCCAAACATTTTTTAAACATCATGGCATACTGAATTTATGAAGTTAATGTACTCATTTTGATAGGAAAGCATATTCTCATGGGGTCCAACAGGGGAGTATTTTATCATTGTGTATAAATGGAAATGGATGATCTATATTATGATTTACTGTATAGGTTGTTTAAAATGTTTTAAAAGTTTTAACTCAAATTCCAACCCTATTTCCAATTGCAGCCTTCCTTGTTGCCAAAATAAATACTAGGCTCTGAAAATAGAGTAGAATGAGGCCTATTTGGAAAAGTTATGGGTTGATATTTAATGTGAATTTCACTATCCATTGTTTAGCTCTCCTTCACAGTTCTAATTTCCATATGACCTTTGTAAGGTCCAATAAGTCTGAATTTCATATGGTAAATGACAGGTTTTAAAAACACCACCCAAATATCAATATTTGTAAATCTTTATTTTAAATTATTGACATCATATTAGTGAGAATTTAAGTTAGACTTATAGCAAACAGGCTATATAGTGACATGACACTGTTAATTGTGTTGCACATATATTTTTATAAATTAATTAATTAACATATCTATTACACATGGAATGATACCTTTACTTTAGTTTTCTAAGATAGTAATGAAATCTTTAAAATGAGCCTTCTAGTACTTCTGTAGTGTTAAATTACCATTATTTAGAATTTATGATAATTTAATCCAGACTGCAAAAGTTTTCCTTTGAATTATTCATGTAGTGATAAAACTAAAAAAGTAGAACATACAGAAAAATAGCATGACTGCTTAGTGAATGAGAATGAATGCATTATTGTGAGGATTTTAGCTTAGTTTTTTTAGTAGTATTCATTATAAGTGATTATCTGTTTTCTACATCCCAACAAAATGAATTTCAGATATGTAATATTTAGCATTTAGAACATTGCTTCCTATTTTCTACCTGTTCTTGAAAGAAGTAAAGCACATTTTGACTATCTTAATTTGGATTGTCCTTATAATTAGTGATATTTTATTGCATATAAAAATCGAATATACTGGAATCAATATGTCTGTTTTATATAAGTCAAATTTTATATTTAGCATAATTTAATATATATATAAACATATATATATGAAAATAATAAAATGCCCATAGAAATCCTGGAAAATCAAAAAAAGATTCAGTGTTAATTTTCAGAAGATAAAAGCAAGGTAAAACTTTTGATAATGAATACGATGAAATAATCTATATTACGTTTATTTTGTACTACTTAAATATTACATACTTTTATTTCACATCACAAGTCTGACTTAATCGAATATACATGATATCTAGTGCATGTGTTGACTATCTTTTTTTTTTTTTAAGATTTTATTTATTTATTTGACAGACAGAGATCACAAATAGGCAGAGAGGCAGGCAGAAATAGAGGGAGAAGCAGGCTCCCTGCTGACCAGAGACCCTGGGATCATGACCTGAGCCTAAGGCAGAGGCTTTAACTCACTGACCCACTCAGGCACCCCCATGTATTGACTATCTTGCTAGACTCTCATTCAATACAGTACATTCACCAATTTTAATTATGTTTTCACATTGAAACAGCAGAGGGAAAGGAAGAGAGAATCCCAAGCAGACGCCATGCCCAGCACAGAACCCAAAGCAGGGCTCAGTCTCTCAACACTGAGATCATGACTTGAGCCGAAATCAAGAATTGGACTTAACTGATTGAGCCACCCAGGTGTCCCTGCACACTGATTTTTAATGTAGACTCATGAAAACTGCAAAAAAAATAAATAAATAAATAAATAAATAAAGGGAGCAAATAGTGCTTGCTACATTTTTTTCTGTTCTGTACCATTTTTTCCCTTTCAGATTGTTAGCTTGCCATGTCTGTGTGACGAGGTATTTCACTAGTTTCTTTCCCTGACCACCCATTAGAAGTGCCTTGGGAATTTTAAATATATCAGTGTCTGGTCTCCTAAATTCTTGACTAAATTGATATGGGGCTTGAGCCAGGCATGGTCATTTGAAAAAATAATTCCTAGGAGTACCTGGATGGCTCATTCAGTTAAGTGTCTGACTCTTGGTCTTCAGCTCAGATCTTGATTTCAGTGTGGTAAGTTCATGCCCAGCACTGAACTTCACACTGGACATGGAGCCTACTTTAAAATAATAGTAATAATACTAATATAATAATAATATAATTCCTAAACTGATGCTATCTGAAAGGCAGAATTGAAAAACTTCTGGGATCTGGGATAAACTGAATGGTCCATTCCTACAAAAAAGAAAATACTCATTTTTCAAAATCTTTATCGCAAAACAAATGAAAATGAAGAGAAGACCTTACAGGTCCCATGCTTTAGTCCTTTACCTTTAAACGTTGTTATCAACTGTTACTTCCCACAGCTGCCACTTTCCTTAAATTCCGTCTACGGCTGGCACTACTTCAATTAAGCATATCTTGGCATCACGTATAATACAACTAGGTAAGAATTAAGCCTCTTTAGGATGTAAAACATGCAATTTACCAGTTTGGAGTTGCCCACATTAAATACCATACTCTCAATTTTTATAATCAACGTAGGGTCCAACTGGTGATTTTACCTTTAAATGAAGCTTTCAAAATGAAATAAAGGGATTTTTTTTTTTTTAAAGAGCAACCAATACTGTGAAGTTACTATATTAGTCTAATATATTAATGAACTGAGACAAATTACATACAGGAACACTGACTTCTATATTATGATTTCAACTTTCTGATAACTGTGTATCTAGTGAATAAATGAATGAATGTCACTTCTTATGATATCTTATTACAAACCATGATAAAAATATGAGTATACATATATTAACAGCTTTCTGCTTTTACCAGGCTCTGTTTTTAGACTTGGGACATAAATTATTGTAATTTATAAAATAATTTTCTATATAATCATATGTAAATATACAATAATAAACAATATAATATTATTTAACCCATATTATACAGTGTGTGTTGTACACACACACACTTTTTATGGCATATGGACTCCAAATTTGAAGAATTAAACAAAACTTAGGAGGAAAGACAATTTGGAAAATTGATGCTACTTCCTATAAAAGACACATGTTGCACTGATTAACCTAGAACAAATTCTGATCAAGTAGCCAAAACAAGTGTGTAGGATGTATGATATTTTAGTTTCCACAGTGGTGCTTTTGCTATAAGTAAGCCTGCCACTCTATAACATTCTACCCTCACCAGAATCTGTGATTTCTAAATTAATAAATGGCCCTTCTCTCACCTTGTTGCTTCAGCCAGAAACCAGGGTCGCCCTCAACTTTGTATCTTTCAACTTATATCACATCAATCACTATATCTTGTTGACCTTATCTCCTTGACTCTGAATCTTTCACTTTTACCACTTCAACATTTTTACCCTTGTATAAGCTACCACTATCCCTTATGTAATTTCAAAAAAAATTACCTTATTCAAAGGAATTATACTTGCCTTAATTATAACTTACCAGCTAAGTTATTCAAATATATATATATATATAATATGCATATTATATATATATAAAATACATATGTATAAATAAAAATATATATAAAGAAATTGTACTTGCCTTAATTATAACTTACCTGCTAATGTATTCAAATATATATATACTTATATATATATTTAAATATATACATATATATTTATATACATATATATACATATATATTTAAATATATATATATGTGTGTATATATATATATATATATATATATATATAATTTAAAAGCTTCCTCAGAGTTTTAACCATGGTTTGACAGATACTTCAACCTCTTCTTAATTTCTGTGGTGTCTCAAGATATGAATGAAGGAGAAGGAGTTAGGAACCTAGGCTGTGTTTGTATCTCAGGATATATTGTTAGGAAAGATTTCAGAAATATTAGTGATGACTCTGGTGTCTTTGCTGAGGGTCACATTGAGCTGTGAGCTGCTTCACAAGTGTCTTTAGAAGTCAGCACCATAGCAGAAGAAGTCAAGACCAAAATCAAGAACTATAGACTTCCCCATTTGACAGCTGCTTTCCCAACTAGACCAGACCAGGAACTGCTGGCAGAACTACCTGGACTTCCACTGCTGTGAGAAAGCAATGCTGCTAAAGGAGGTGATATCTCCATGTACAAACAGTACTGGCATGTGTGCTGGGAAGACCTGAGCTGGCTCTACCCACCTCTCCTTTGTCCTTCATTCTTCTCCCAGGGTGGTGAAGGGGGACCTATGTACATAGTGATCCCCACCTGGGGATCCTGAATCATAGTTGAACTAACTATAAATACTCATTGGAAACATGTAAAAGAAAAAAGAAATATTGGTGGAGATGAGAAAGGAAATAGCAACAGGAAATAAACACAAATGTGAATGTGGAAGGCACATATTAAGGATAATTTCATTGCATATAAAATAAAATTCAATTGATAATGCTTATACTTGGAATGTAGTTTGATCATGTAATAAGTCTGGAGAAAAGATTGCTAGTTTAATACTTAGTGACATCAGAGAACTGGGCCAACATCTAAACTCATATTAAACACACCAACTTATATTGTTTTAGCCTTTGTAATTAACACTTATTTATATTATGCTTACTGTGTGCCACATACTCTTCTACTGTACATATATACATATGGGTACATATGTATATACTATACATACTTATGCTGTATATTTATTATAAATAGAGATACATACATATGTATTTACATATTTTACCAGAAAATTGATTTTTTAAATGTTCAGAATTGTTCCTGATAGTGATGTGAGTTGATGTGCTTGAGAATCGAATGGAATTTTTTGAAGATTTATTTAATTTATTTTTTTAAGATTTTATTTATTTATTTGATGGAGAGAGAGAGAGATCACAAGTAGGAAGAGAAGCAGGCAGAGAGAGAGGGGAAGCAGGGTCCCTGCTGAGCAGAAAGCCCAATGCAGGGCTCAATCCCAGGACCCCGAGATCATGACCTGAGCTGAAGGCAGAGGCTTAACCCACTGAGCCATCCAGACACCCCAAGATTTATTTATTTATTTATTTATTTGACAGAAAGAGACAGCAAGAGAGGGAACACAAGCAGGGGGAGTGAGAGAGGGAGAAACAGGCTCCTCGCTGAATGGGGAGGCTGATGCGGGGCTCAATCCCAGAACTCTTGGATCATGACCTGAGCCGAAGGCAGATGCCTAATGACTGAGCCACCCAGGCACCCCTCAAATGGAATTCTTGATTAAAAATACAAATATCCAGCTTTGAATGACCCATTGAACCAGATGGATTTAACAGATATATTCAGAACATTCCATCCAAAACAGCAGAATACACATTCTTTTAAAGTACACATGGAATATTCTCCAGAATAGAGTGCATATTAGGCCACAAAACAACCTAAACAAATTTAAGAAGATCAGAGTCATATCATGCATCTTTTCTGATCACAACACTATGAAAATAGATGTCAACCACAAGAAAAAATCTGGAAGGAACACAAATACATGGAGGTTAAATAACATGCTACTAAACAATAAATGGGTCAACCAGGAAATAAAAGAAGAAATTAAAAAACTACATGGAAACAAGCGAAATTGAAAACACAACTGTTCAAAACTTTTGGGACACAGCAAAAGTGGTTCTAATAACGAAGTTTATAGCAATATAGACCTATCTCAGGAAGCAAGAAAAATCTCAAACAACCTAACCTTGCACCAAAAGGAGTTAGAAAAAGAAAAACAAACAAAACCTAAAACCAGCAAAACAAAGGAAATAGTAAAAATTAGAGCATAAATAAATGACATAGAAACTAAAAAAACAACAAAACAAATCAATGAAATCAGGAGCTGATACTTTGAAAAAAATCAATAAAACTGATAAACTCTAGCCAGACTTATCAAGAAGAACCAAATAAAATCACAAATGAGAGAGGGGAAATAAGAACCAACACCACGGAAACACAATTATAGGAGAGTATTTTGAAAAACTATATACCAACAAATTGGACAACCTAGAAGAAATCTCTTGTTCCTAGAAATATATAACCTACCAAAACTGAAACAGGAAGAAATAGAAACTTGAACAGACAACTTATCAGCCAAGAAATTGAATCAGTAATCAAAAAACTCCCAACAAGCAAATGTCCATAGCCAGATGGCTTCACAGAGTGCATTTTACCAAACATTTAAAGAACAGTTAATACCTATTCTTCTGAAACTATTCCAAAAAATAGAAAAAGAAGGAATACTTCCAAATTCATTCTTTGAGGCCAGGATTACTCTGATACAGATAGACACCACAAAAAAAAAAAAAAAAAGAGAGAGAGAAAGAGAGAAAACTATATACCAATATCTCTGATGAACATAGATGCACAAATCTCAACAAAATATTAGCAAACTCATACAATAATACATTAAAAAGATCATTCACCATAATCAGGTGGGATTTATACCTGGGTTGCAAGGGTGGCTCAATATTCAGAAATCAATCAACATGATACATCACATCAATAAAAGAATAAGAACCAGATGATCATTTCAATAGATGTAGAAAAAGCATTTGACAAAGTACAGCATCCATTCATGTTAAAAACACTCAACAAAGTAAGAATATAGGAAATATACCCCAACATAATAAAAGCCATAAAAGAAAAACCCACAGCTAACCTTATCCTCAATTAGGAAAATCTGAGAGCCTCTCCCCTCAGGTCAGGATCAGGACAGGGATGTCCACTCTCACCACTTTTATTCAGTCATAGTCACAACAATCAGATGACAAAAAGAAATAAAGACATCTAAATCAGTAAGGAAGAAGTAAAACTTTGCAGACGACATGATACTCTATATAGAAAACCTGAAAGACTCCACCCAAAAACTGGTAGAACTGATACATAAATTTAGTAACATTGCTGATACAAAATCAATGTACATAAATCTGTTGTGTTTCTATACACCAATAATGAACTAGCAGAAAGAGAAATTAAGACAACAGTTCCACTTATAATTGCACCAAAAATAATAAGAAACATAGGAATAAAACTAAGCAAAGAGATGAAAGACCTATACTTGGAAACTATAAAACACTGATGAAAGAAATCAAAGATAAAAAAAAGACATCAAGACACGCCTTGATCTTGGATTGGAAAAATACATTGTTAAAATGTCTATAGTAGGGGTGCCTGGGTGGCTCAGTGGGTTAAGCCTCTGCCTTTGGCTCAGTCATAATCTCCGGGTCCTGGGATGGAGCCCCGCATCAGGCTCTCTGCTCAGCAGGGAGCCTACTTACCCCTCTCTCTCTGCCTGCCTCTCTGCCTACTTGTGATCTTTCTCTTTGTCAAATAAATAAATAAATCTTTTAAAAAATGTCTGTACTACCCAAAGCAATATACATATTAAAGCAATCCCTATAAAAATTACCAACAGCAGTTTTCACAGAACTAGAATAAATAATCCTAAAATTTGTATGGGAACACAAAAGACCCTAAATACCCAAAAGGAATCTTAAAGAAAAGCAAAGCCTGAGGCATCACAATTCTGGATTTCAAGTTATATTAGAAAGCTGTAGGACTCAAAACAGTATGGTCCTGGCAAAAAAAAAAAAAAAAATAGACACATATGTCAATATAACAGAATAAAAAATAGCCAAGATATGGAAGCAGTCCAAGGAACCACTGATTGAGGAATGGATAAAGAACAAATGGATAAATTCAGCCATAAAAAAGAATGAAATATTGCCATTTGCAACAACATGAATGGAGCTAGAGAGTATAATACTAAGTGAAATAAGTCAGTCAGACAAGACAAATACCATATAATTTCACTCATATGTGGAATTTAAGAAACAAAACAAATAAGCAAAGGGTAAAAAAAAAAAAAAAAAAAAAAAAGAGACAAACCAAGAAATGGACTCAACTATACAGAATAAACTGATGGTTTCCAGAGGGGAGATGGGAAAAGGGACGAGTGAAATAGGTGATGGGGATTAAGGAGTAAACTTGTCATGAGGAGAACCATATGATTCAAATAAAAACCTAAAAAATTTCTTTACTTAAAAAATGTAAAAATACAAATACCCAGAAAGCACAATTTAAGATTCCAGATCAACAGAGTGTAATGTAAGGGAACACCTATATTTTGTAAAAGAAACTGATTTTGATACAAAATGGCATTTGATAACCACTATGTGAACTATTTACTAGGTCATATATCCACAGGATAATTGAGGAAATATAAGAGCTGAAAATAAGAATTCGGTTGTTCTTCAGTGGCCTCTGGTCCATGGGGCAAGATTGTTTAGGTATTTTATTATTTTAATAGTAGTCTTGCAGTTTTAAAGATGATGAAAAACTGCAACAAATGAAAAAAGTTAATATATATGGAACATTATAGACTTTTCAATCAAAGTGAGAAAAACATAATAATTACATACTTTTCATGAAGGGAGGGATAGTTGAAATTTTTCTTATAACCTTTAAAAATTCAAATTAACCATAATAATAAAATGTTTATCTTCTTTTATTCACCACTATCAAAGGTATCTATCTATCTATCTATATATATATATATACACATATATATATTTGAATATATATATATTAGAATTCTAATGAGATCCATTAATAGTGAATAAGATGTAATAATGAGTGTTAAGATTGTTAGTAAAGGTTACAGAAGAACACTACACTTTATATGTATTTAGTATAAAGCTCCAGAGTTAAAAAATAAAGGTATCCTAAGACTGGTGTCTTAAGTGTATAATTATTGTACTTTAGTACTTCAGAGTATTCCTTGTTCCTTCTGGGCAGTGGGCAAGACTATTCAAATGGTATCTTATTTTTGATGGAATAGGTTGATGAATATGTTCTTATGCAACACTCGGTTTTTAACTTCTCTTCTTATAACACTACTGTAAACTGCTCTCCACATAGTCAAATAAGTTTCCATGAAGCTTATTTCAAAGTTTTTTGTTTTTGTTTTTGTTTTTGTTTTTTGTCAACACTCTTGACCTATCAAGAGCATTGCCATACTCACTCACTTCTACATCTTTAAAAGGTGTTCTTCACTTGATTGCCAGGACATCATCTCTTGGTTCTCCTCCTAGTCACTGCAAATTCTTTTTCATTTGTCTATATTGATTACTTTTCTTCTCTGATTTTTTTAAATAGCAAAATTTCCAAGTTGTAATTCTTGAATCTTTTGTCTTTCCTGTCTATTTTCATTCTCTAGAAACCTTATCTAGACCTTGGGCTTAACTAGTATCTATATGTTCAAAACATCTAAATTTACATCTCCATTCTACACTTACTTCCTAAATCCTAACTCATATCTCATGTAACCAATTGTTTATTCAATGTCACAATTTGGATATCAAATAAATGAACCAAAACTGAAGTCTTAATCTTCCTTCCGAAAGCTTATCTTTTTTTTTATTTTATTTTTTTTCAGGGTTCCAAAATTCATTGTTGATGCAACACACCCAATACTCCATGCAATACATGCCCTTCATAATACTCACCACCAGGCTAAACCAACCCCCTGCCCCCAAACCCTCAGTTTGTTTCTCAGAGTCCACAGTCTCTCATGGTTTGTCTCCCCCTCCGATTCCCCCCCCCAATCACTTCTCCTCTCCATCTCCCAATGTCTTCTGTGTTATTCCTTATGATCCACAATTAAGTGAAACCATATGATAATCGACTGTCTCTGCTTGTCTTATTTCACTCAGCATAATCACTTCCAGTACCCTCCATGTTGATACAAAAGTTGGGTATTCATCCTTTCTGATGGAGACATAGTACTCCATTGTATATATGGACCATATCTTCTTTATCCATTTGTCTGTTGAAGGGCATCTTGGTTCTTTCCACAGTTTGGCAACTATGACCATTGCTGCTATGAACATCGGAGTATAGATGGCCCTTCTTTTCACTACATCTGTATCTTTGGGGTAAATACCCAGTAGTGCAATTGTAGGGTACTAGGGTATCTCTATTTTTAATTTCTTAAGGAATCTCCACACTGTTTTCCAAAGTGGCTGCACCAACTTGCATTCCCATCAATAGTGTAAGAGGGTTCCCCTTTCTCCACATCCCCTCTGACACTTGTTGTTTACTGTCTTGTTAGTTTTGGCCATTCTAATTGGTGTAAGGTGGTATCTCAATGTGGTTTTGATTTGAATCTCCCTGATGGCTAAGCATGATGAACATTTTTTCTTTTTCTTTTAAGATTTTATTTATTCATTTGACAGAGAGAGAGATTACAAGTAGGCAGAGTGGCAGGCGGGGGCTTGGGGGAAGCAGGCTCCCTGCTGAGCAGAGAGCCTGATGCAGGGCTCCATCCCAGAACCCTGAGATCCTGACCTGAGCCAAAGGCAGAGGCTTTAACCCACTGAGCCACCCAAGTGCCCCGATGAACATTTTTTCATGTGTCTGTTAGCCATTTGTATGTCTTCTTTGGAGAAGTGTCTGTTCATGTCTTCTGCCCATTTTTTGATGTGATTATCTGTTTTGTGTGTGTTGAGTTTGAGAGTTCTTTATAAATCTTGGATATCAGCCCTTTGTACTTTCACTTGCAAATGTCTTCTCCCATTCTGTGGGTTTCCTCTTTGTTTTGTTGACTGTTTCCTGAATAGACCAATATCCATAATGAGATTGAAGTAGTGATCAAAAACCTCCCAAAAAACAAGAGCCCAGGACCTGATAGATTCCTGGAGAATTCTACCAAACTTTCAAAGAAGAAATAATACCTATACTCCTGAAGCTGTTTCAAAAAATTGAAGCAGAAGGAAAACTTCCAGACTCTTTTTATGAAGCCAGCATTACCCTGATCCCAAAACCAGGCAAAGACCCCACCAAAAAGGAAAATTTCAGACCAATATCCCTGATGTCTTATTTCACTCAGCATAATCACTGAGTGAAATAAACCCTGATGAATATGGATGCCAAGATTCTCAACAAGATCCTAGCTAACAGGATCCAATAGTACATTAAAAATATTATCCACCATGACCAGGTGGGATTTATCCATGGGATGCAAGGGTGATTCAACATTTGCAAATCAATCAATGTGATAGAATAAATCAATAAGAGAGAGAGAAGAGCCACATGGTCCTCTCAATTGATGCAGAAAAAGCATTTGACAAGATACAGCATCCGTTCCTGATTAAAACGATTCAAAGTATAGGCATAGAGGAAACATTCCTCGACTTCGTAAAATCTATCTATGAAAAACCCACAGCAATTATCATCCTCAATGGGGAAAAGCTGACAGCCTTCCCCTGAGATCAGGAAAACGACAAGGATGCCCACTCTTGCCACTCTTGTTTATCATAGTACTAGAAGTCCTAGCAACAACAATCAGACAACAAAAAGAAATAAAAGTCATTCAAATTGGCAGTGAAGAAGTCAAACTCTCTCTCTTCACAGATGACATGATACTTTATATGGAAAACCAAAAAGACTCCACCTCCAAACTACTAGAACTCATACAGCAATTCAGTAATGTGGCAGGATAGAAAATCAATGTACAGAAATAAGTTGCTTTCTTATACACTAACAATGAAAATATAGAAAGGGAAATTAGAGAATATCCATTTACTATAGCACCAAGAACCATAAGATACTTGGAAATAAACCTTACCAAAGAGGTGAAAAGATCTCTACTCAAAGAACTACAGAACACTCATGAAAGAAATTGAAGACACAAAAAGGTGGAAGAACATTCCATGCTCAAGGATCAGAACAATAAACATTGTTAAAATGTCTATACTGCCTAGAGCAATCTATACTTTCAGTGCCATCCCAATCAAAATTCCACTGGCATTTTTCAAAGAGCTGAAACAAACAATCCTGAAATGAGTATGGAACCTGAAGAGACCCCAAATTGCTAAGGAAATGTTGAAAAAGAAAAACAAAACTGAGGGCATCACTTTGCCTGATTTCAAGCTTTACTACAAAGCTGTGATCACCAACACAGCATGCTACTGGCACAGAAAGAGACACATAAACCAGTGGAAAAGAGTAGAGAGCCCAGATATGGACTCTCAACTCTATGACCAAATATTCTTCAACAAAGCAGGAAAAAATATACAGTGGAAAAAAGACAGTCTCTTCAATAAATGGTGCTGGGAATATTGGACAGCTATGTGTGAAAGAATAAAACTCGACCATTCTCCTACACCATACACGAAGATAAACTTGAGATGGATAAAAGACCACAATGTGAGGCAGGAACCTATGAAAATCCTAGAGGAGAACATAGGCAGTAACCTCTTCGACATTGGCCATGGCAACTTCTTTCAAGATATGTCTCCAAAAGCAAAGGAAACAAAAGCAAAAATGAACTTTTGGGACTTCATCAAGATCAAAAGCTTCGCACAGCAAAAGAAACAGTCACCAAAGCTTACCTTTTTATTCTTTTCTCATCTCAAGAAGGCAACTCTGTCTTTCCAATTGCTCAAGCCTTATATATTGATGTCATTATTGACTCTGTCTTTTTTAAGTCAACCATTCCACATTCCATTTACATGCCACATCCAATTCAGCCAATATTAGGTCTAGCTTAAAAATGTAATGAGAATTCTATTCATTTGATCACTGCCAACACTCTAATATGAACTGCCACCATATATCACTCTATTACTCCTAACAGATTTCATTGTTTTTGCCCTTGTCCATCTCTCAGCTTTTTAAAAACACTACACAGAAGATTTACTTTGAAAACTAGCCTAATAATTTTCATTATTTAGAACACTTCAATGGTTCCCATTTCTCTTCCTCCTAATCCTATATGATCTTCTTGTCTCCCCATCACTCATCCCACCTTAGCCATGCCAGCTATGTATTGAGTACTTGCATACCTCAGACAGACTCTCCCGACCAAGGTAGCACCTTAAGGGTGTATCGGTTCTAACTAAAACACTTCTCCCAGATGTCTGCATTGCCAACTCACATCTCTCTCAAGTCTTTGCTCAAATCTCAACTTCTTAATGATGAAAATGATAACTATTCTACCTGGAAACATACCCTTACCTAACTTTTCCTCGACTTTGACAATCCCAGTATTTTTTGTTTACTTTGTTTCTTTTTGCATAACTTTTATCACCTTCCTACATAGTGCATAATTTACTTATATATGATGTTTACTCCTTACAGCGAATGTATTTCTGCTAAAACAAAAACTTTTCGAGTCAGTAGCTTGGGGTTTATCCCTTATTTTGTAAATATTTAATTGTATGAACTTGGAAAACTCTTTTGACCTTTGTGGAAACTGATTTTCTTGTTGATTAAAACTGGAGATTCCACTGGCGCTCTCTAAGTCCCTTCCAACTGTGTCCAACTCTAAGTTGTTATTTTTTTTTTCTTTTGGCAAAACTCAACTGCATTATAAATTTTAAAATTGGATTTTACTCAACAGAAAGTCTATGAAATTGGCTGTTGGAAACACAAGTGTCCAGCGGTAGCGTTAATGATTAGTTGCTTCACTGAAACTGGATTACTTTTTATAAAAACCTCCCCCCTTTCCCCAGAGATAACTGCATTTTTCAGGGTAAGCTGTCTTTTCAATTTAATGCATTGTTAAAACCCAAGCAATTATAAAGGGTTTTTTTATTGTAATTGCATGCTTTATTTGGATTTAGAGTACAGCTACAGAATTGCTATAAAGACTCTGCGTTGAATGTAGGTGGGCTGCAGGATGAAAAACATTTAGTGTACAAATGAAGGAAGTTGTACAATACATGGATATAATTGTGAGGTGTAATTAAAAGATAAATTGAATTTCTAGTCATTGAATTCATTTATCTCATCTCATGTGGAAAATAATAGTTTACCTAAAGATGTTACTTTAATTATCTAAGGAAGAGATTGGTCGAATGATATTCACACTTCTGATTTTGTGTGCAAAGTCCTGTTTTTAGGTTACTTTCAGGAAAATGAAGAACATTTCTTTTTAATCCATAGGATATTATTCCTTTAAAGCTGTTAGCTGAAGGCTGAAATCTCATTTGGAACATGAGAAATGGGTGGCCATTTCTGCAGGTCTACTGCTCACTTCAGCAGCCTTCTCAAGAACCAGTGGCAGAATCAAATTATCAGAGGTCATGAAAAGTCTGCTTTGGGCAATGTGTATCACATTGGAAGCCCATCACTGATGCAGTCATAATTTTTATGAACATTACACATTCAGCCAATAGCTCAAGAGAATTTAAGAATTGAACAGTCCACCCACACCCCAAGCCATAGATTGCTGCCAATTCACAAGACTCTGGGGTCTCACTAAAAACTGACTTGTTAAAAAACACTGAATTTTAGTAATTTATTTAACTTTGAAGCATTGTTAGCAGACCTGTTCCACTTTAAGTATCTATTGTATTTGTAAGTTATTTTGTTCTGATGAAATATGACATATACATATACAGGTATAAATATTTACTTTGTGTAGAGTGCTCTTCATTATAATTCAAAAGATTTATTTCTTAAATGGCATAATTTGTGTGATTAGTAATACAAATACTATTTTTATTTAATTATTCATCAGTGTTGTTGTTGTTTTAAGATTTTATTTATTTATTTGACAGAGAGAGATCACAAGTAGGCAGAGAGAGAGGAAGGGAAGCAGGCTCCCCGCTGAGCAGAGGGCCCAACACGGGACTCGATCCCAGGACCCTGAGATCATGACCCAAGCCAAAGGCAGCGGTTTAACCCACTGAGCCACCCAGGCACCCCTCTTTATCAGTGTTTTATGGCAACTAGATTTTCACTTGAAAAATCCCTATAGGTTTGAATTATATTCTCATTCATTGCCCTTTGTAAGCTCCTCCCTGAATATATTTGTATATATGAAGCAATTAAAACATAGATAACTTTTGCTTTTGAAAAAAATGCAGCAAATTTGGATTGATTTATATATATGAATCCTAAATATAAAGATGGAATACATTTAAATATATTTAATATATAAGTGATGAATCACTAAATTCTACTCCTGAAACTAATATCACACTATATGTTAACTAGAATTTAAATAAAAATTTGAAAAAGATACATTTAAAAATTTACGAGTATAAGAAATTTTAAAAATGCATTCAAACATTATCATTCAATGAATAGAAGCAAATGTATTTTTTTACTAAATTCATGTGTTTTCTTTTTTAAACAATGAAATAGTTACTTCTTTTCATGTCAAAATTAACTATAGGCAGTATTTATTATGATTCACCAGAAGAAAGAGGAAAGAGGCATAAAATAAAAATCTCTTTCATAATATATGTTAGTAAGATCATATATATATGACCAGAGCCAAGAGATATTGTTATTTTTACTTAAATATTACATAAATATTTGACTAAAGATATATATCTTTTCATTATTTTTTTAAGTTCTCTAGAAGACCTATTATGACCAGTATATTTCACAAGTCACTGCCATCTATTAAAATTTGAAATGATTTTGCCAATGCAGCTTATACCAAAAACTAATACATTTTTAACATGTCTCTTATATAGGGCTACCTTGACTTTTTTTTTTTTTTTTTTGCTTAATATTAATAACAGCAATTGCCTATGCTTGAATCCTATGGAACATAAACCTACCTAGACAGGAAGGCTGGGACTAATTAAATACAAAGAGTTCAGCAACTCTTATAAAACAGCTTATAGCATTGTCTGGAGTATCTGCAAAATATGCTTAATTTTATGTTAGAAAACATCAGAATGAGTGAAACAAAAATTAATGTAAGATGTAAAATGCATAAAGGGAATCAGGCAATTCTAAATGTGCTGGTTATGCATCTTCATTAACAATATAATTAATAATTGTCCCTTAATATAATGTTTAGTTACACTTTCTGTAAAGAAGCATATTAGAAAAAAAATTCACCAAATATTAGCAGAATGAGTTTAGTCATGATCACTAATTATCTATAATAGAACTCTATGAACTCAATTTGTGTTCAGAAATAGGTCTGTAAATACTGGAATCATGCAAATTAGTGTTCATATGGTCTGTAACCTCTTATTAATTCATAATTTTAAGAAATACTTTGTAAAGACAATTGAGGGCTTCTTAAAATATAAATATTATCAAAATTTAGTAATTACATAGTTAAAAGATCCAAATGTCCTGCATTAAGATTAATTTGACAAGATTATTATAGTGCTAATCATTTAATTGAGATAGGGAAAAGTGTTGGCTAGTTATAGCAATCTCAGCTAGAAAATTATGTATATTTATTTGTTGAAAACATGGTATTCAAAACAAAATATTCTGTCACTCTAATCTAGATTTTATTTGTAATCTCTGTCCACTAACTTTAATTATTTGTGCTTCCTTTTGTATGTAATTATTACTGATGTCATTCACCGTATTTGAATGTAGTTATTAATGTCAACATAATACTGGCCTCATAAAGTGAATTTGGAAGGACGTTTCTCTTTCTCTATTCTCTGGAAGAATTTATAAGAAAATAGTATTATTTCTTCTCTATGTGTTGGGTCAGATTTAACTTTTCTTTGTGAGATGAATTTTAGTTACTAATTCAATTACTTATTGTAGATCCATTCACATGTCTTATTTTCTGCTTCTTTGGGAAAAAAGAGTATCAAGTCAAAGTAATGGGTAGATAAATATAGATTTTTATGATTTGTCCAAATTTATAAAGATGTATTGCTATCAGTTTAATAGCAAGTTTTAGATAATCACTTTTTTGGTGCATTTCCAAAATATTCAGGTCAGTATTCCTAGAAATAACTGTTTCAAATTCAGAGTTTACTTCTCTGTAGTATTTAATTAAGTGATACAATTACAAGACGTACAACTAGAATGAAAGGTTTTAGTGACAAGCACAAATGAATTTTAAAGACTCACTGATGGGAGCATATAGACAACATTTCCCAGAAGTTCTCTGCATTCTGAATATCAATGAGTGTATTTTAAGAGGGAATGAAGATCATGGTTTAATCTAGATTGGCATTTAAGCAGTGACTAATTAAGAGACTTCTATCATATTTATTATATCCCTAAAGTTAATCTTCTAAAAATGGAAATGAATTCACTTTCACCTACTCCACTAGCCATTATTTCCATCAACTGGAAGCATTGGCTCTGCAACTTAAGAATCTGAAAGAAAAAAAAATATATTATGTGCTCTATAGCTGTTTATAAATATTACAAAAGATGTCACATAATCATGGCACAATTGCCATTTAACACTTAGCCATTTATTCAAGAGTGGCAAGAAAATATCAGTGAAATGGTAATTATGAATCTCTTAAAAGATGTTTTATCTAAAATATGCATTACCTGACATACATTTATGCATAAAATGCACTATAGTGCAATATGCATGACAAATAAATTCTGTAGTAGCCATGCAGAGGGACTCCTTAACCTCTTCACAGCAAGGCATGTCTGTGCTATATTACTTCTGAGAGTAATAAGATACCATGGAGTTAAAAGAAAGCCCGATAGAAATTTCAGGGCTATGAAATTGACTATGATCTTTTCCTCCACACAAAGCCTAACAAAACAAAAAATAATCATATGGAGTTACTCTGTATTGACAATATTTGCATTTCAGCCCATCATATAGGACCCTCCTATAAAAGTTTTTGAACTCTGATATTTTAAAGAAGCATTTAATAAGTGTTGTAGTCTAAAGTGTGACCTCCAAATTTATATGTTAAAGACTTAACACCCAATATGACAATTTTTGGAGCTGAGGCCTCAAAGAGGCCTCAAAGAGGTAAGTGAAGTTAAATGAGATCACAAGCATGAGACCCTAATTCAATATGACTTTTTCTTTACAGAAAAAGTACGAAACACCATTGATGTACTGGCACACACAAAAAAAGTCCCTGTGAGGTCACAGCAAGAAGGTGACTATCTACAAACCAAGGAAAAAGATGCCTCAGGTGAGACCAAAACTGCCAACACCTTGATCTTGAACTTCCAGCCTCCAAAACTGTAAGAAAATATATTTCTCTTAATTAAGTCATCCAGACTGTGGTTTTATGGTCAAAGTAGCCCTAGTAAACTAATGCAATAAGCTGAAAATAATGAAATAAGATTAAATAAGATGAAAACCAGTAATATCAGTTTAATAAAGTATACCCATGTCAACTTCTCTTTGTTACTGCTTTTAAAGAAAGGATTATAGCTGAATAAAATTAAGGACTATGGTTTATGCACCTTAATTAATGTTCATCATGTTTCTGTCTTGAATTTATTTTTGAATAAATTTATGTGATTCCTTATATAATTGTGCTCTGTATGGATTTCCACAAAGCAAGCTTCTCAAGAGTCCTTATGATTTATTTATTTTTTAAAGATTTTATTTATTTATTTGATAGAGACACAACAAGAGAGGGAACACAAGCAGGAGTAGTGGGAGAAGGAGAAGCAGGCTTCCCGCTGAGCAGGTAGCCCAATGCAGGGCTTGATCCCAGGACCCTGGGATCATGACCCGAGCTGAAGGCAGATGCTTAATGACTGAGCCACCCAGGCGCCCCATAAGAGTCCTTATGATTTATATTGAGAGTGAAAATAAATATTCTTTAGAGCAAAGAATCAAATTTAACATAAATAGATCCTTTACTGATGGCTAGATAAGTAATGCTCTTTTATCTCACGATTTTATTGATAAGAAAACTTTATTTTATTGATAAGAAACTTTGACTACGGAGGATTTGTGGTTAATTGTGTAATGGTGTACTATTGGCCCTACTTATAAAAAATGAACAGTAATGTCAACAGATCAATCTGTCCCCTGTGTGACACTATATTTCTTCTCTCTACAAAATGCCGATATTGAAATATTCTCATTCTCATGAATATAATGAGAAATGGGAAATAATGGGAAAAAAAGGTAAAAGCTAGTGAGAATTAATAATTTCAGATTTAATTAAGCATAAATTTGTGTTGAAGAATGATGTTTGTTAGAACAGTTTTAACCTTGGTCTAGAGCCCTGCATTTAATGCTATGATGGTCTTCATTAGTTAACACTAATATATGAAGTACCTAAGAAGTTGTGTGTACACAAATATACAGACTATACAAGCAATTTTATAGAATAATTTGTGAAACACGTTATGGGGTTACAGAACCAGGAAAGAGTTTTAAGATCTCCTGCTGGGTTGAGAGAATCAACAAGAAAAAAAGAAAAAGAAGCAAAGAAATATGAGATTAGATTTATGTGACATACTCTTAAAATTGTCAGTTTTATGATATCCTGCTGGTAAGTAGAAAATTAAATTAGACTCAAATATGAAGGTGACATATTTTAGATTATAAACTGTCACTCTGCTTGGCAAGCAGAATTATATTACTTTTATTTACAGCAATCACAATTTTTTAATTTGATGATCTATGAAAATTTCTTTTTATTTTTTTCTACTACTAATGGTGAAGTCTTTGACGTTCTGACAAGCTAAGCTTAATCTCTGTGGAAGTTCTACATTTCATGTCTTGGGAAGGTTCCTTGCCAATGGACAGATGTGTTGGTTAGTCTTGCTCCTAATTATAGAGAATCCCAGGCATATAACTGCTTTTACAATCTTCGTTATTTTAATTTTGTCCACCTACCTGAGATGAGAAAAAAAATAAGAAAAACTGCTGGGAAGGATGGAAATATGCCTACATAATACCAAAGCAGTCAGTGGAACACTGAAACATTAGAAATGTGCACCTGTAATACCTCCTCATATTTTTTTTTTTTTTAAAGATTTTATTTATTTACTTGACAGAGAGGGAGAGATCAGTAGTGGCCAGAGAGGCAGGCAGAGAGAGAGAGGAAAGCAGGCTCCTTGCCGAGCAAGGAGCCCGATGTGGGGCTCAATCCCAAGACCCTGGGATCATGACCCGAGCCGAAGGCAAAGGCTCAACCCACCGAGCCATCCAGGCAGCCTGCTCCTCATATTTATTTAAAAAGTGAAGGATTGGACAAATCAGGTTGTTTGAAATTACTCAGATTGTGTATCTAAGTAAACTTGCTTTTAAATGGCTAAATAACAATAAATGGAGGGATCTTTTAACTCAAACATTTTATCCCCTAAAGGATCTTAAAAGCATTTAGCCTAATCCACCCACTTTTCTGGTGGGAAACATGCTTGAAAAAATACAGTGATTTATCTAGGTCACTTAAGTATTAAGAATAGCTAGCTGAACACTCCATTATGAAGTGATGCCATATTTATATTTAATTAAATAGATGTAAATATATAAATACTTCTATGAAATTAATGAAACAAGTACCTTATAAATATAATGTGAAAATACTAATTTATTTGAAAAAATTATTGAGGTATTTTACATATTTTAAATTCACTTTGAACCAAAAGATACAGCTACATTTTTAATACTTCAGGAAATAATTTTATTATCTTCACATGTTACATTTGCTGAATTTTTTTTTAAGAAACAAGTGTAATTTTACATTTAGAAGTGCAATACTCAGAGTTAGTATAGAACAAATAATGTAATTATGGAAAAATGAAAATATAATATTGCAAAAGTAGCTTCAGAACCTAAATGATGGACTCTTTCCTGCCTTTTTAACTCAGATATATTTACAAAGCTGTAGAAAACAATAATACAAGAGGACAATTCTGAATGTCATTTAAAAAAATTTTTCAGGGACATATTGGTAAAGTTATAAAAGCAATCAAAATGTAAGTGTTCAGAGTGAACCCATTCGTGCTAGTAGTGTTTCTACTGCCACATAACACTAACATTGACAATGACCCATTGCCATCTGGGCTTTCTTTGGAAGCAATGTCATTGAGTTAATGTCATTATGAGCGTCTTAAATTTTATATTTCTAATTTTATGCTGAAATTTTTCCTATTAATGTACTTAACACAATTGTTAAACTTTGTTTTAATTTTTCTTAATTGAGAAATTTTCCAAGTATATAATTTTGCATTTCTTTGTGAAGTAGAAGTCAGCTGTCACTAAAGTGTTACCAGCTGTAGGATTATTTGCTTTATTAGTCCTATTTGATATATTTACCTTTCAAAAGGTACAGTGACTGCATTATGAGAAAATTCTGTGAAAATGAATTACAAAATTTTTAAAACCTATGAAGCTTACAATTTATGAAGATGCAAAATACTTTATTTTGGTAAAGCTAGTAAGATACTCAATGAGTGATTTTCTCATTTCTGATTTCTTTCCTTGGCATTAAGAAATTTATGTATTAGGAGTGCTGAGTGGCTCAGTCAGTTAAGCACCCAACTTTTGGTTTCACTTCAGATCATGATCTCAGGGTCATGAGATGGAGCCCTGCATCAGGCTCTTTGCTCAGTCTGCTAAAGATTCTCTCCTTCTCTCCTCCCTCCCACTCACTCCACTCCAAATAAGTAAATATATGCGTAAATAAATACATAAATATAATATATAAATATATATAATTATATAAATATAATATATAAATATATATAATTATATATTATATATAATTATATAAATATTTGTATTTATGTAAATTATATATTAAAATTTTTATATATTTATGTAAATTAGTTATATATGTATATATTTTATATATTAATATATATTATGTATATATACACATTTAAATATATAAGGCTTCTCAGCTCATATATCAATTTTATTAATGTAAACTCTATTAACTTTTCATAAACATATTTTCAGTTGCCCATCATTTAAACTCTGAATGCATTTACCTTTAAATACACACATGAGCATTGTGCACTTAAAATGATAGCCAATGACTAAATGGTAAGAACTTACCAAATATATTCATCCTTAAACAGATTTTGCTCACAATCATAGAAATGTCTAACTAAATGGATAGGCCTGGTCTCATGCCTTAAACGTCAAGAAAATGAAATTTGGTTGACCTAGTGGGGTAATATGGAGTACAATGAAGATTCTCCAAAGGAAACACATTGCATTTATCCTCTCCTACTATTTCTCCAATAAAGGTCTAGGGATTGAATACAAGTTTTCAACTCAGTTCACTTATTCACGGCCATTTTTTCTTTTTCTTTTTTTTTTTCTTTTTCTTTTTCTTTTTCTTTTCCTTTTCCTTTCTCTTTTCTTTAAGTAATCTCGAAGCCAACAGGGGTTTCAAATTCAGGACCACAAGACCAAGAGTGAGTTATATCAACTGAGCCATTCAGCTGCCCCTCAACTAAATTCACTTGTAACATACAGGGGATGGGAGCCCAACTGTGAATCACAAAAGGGAGTGCTTTTCATTCAACACCAACAGTATTTACTTTCTTTAACTTTTCAACTTCCTTTTTATAAAGCCAGTATAATGAATTATAACAGAGTTATGCATAGGAGATCGATGATTCTCTTATTTAGATCTATTTGGTCATTATTTGAATTGAGATAAAATACAATGGTTAACAAAACCATTGGTGGATGACTTTTCTGAAAGGATTTCAGGGTCTTGGATGCATAGATTAAAGAGTAAGGGGATTGATTACAAGAATATGTTAGTAAATCAGGCTTTTTTTTCCCCTATTTGCTTTGACCTAGATTTCACATAATTTTCTCTCAATTTTTTTTCTCATGTATCAATGAATAACAGTGAAGTTGCTGGGAAGAAAAAAGATTTTTTTTCTTTGAAAATAGGGACATGTTTTCTGAATAAAATACAAAGATAATGTGAATATTTGAAATGACTCTCAAGCATTTGGTTCAAAATATCCTATTACTAAATCTTCTATTTTTATTTTAGTATTAGAATAAGACTTGTGTTAACACTGAGATAATTACTGTTTTATCTTTCTAGACTTCCATGTCCATGGAAACTAAGTACTATTTTAGCAGGGGCAGGAAAGAGGTCGAATTGGTAAAATAAGAGGGGAAGAAAAAAGCTTAAAAATCTGATATGGAGAATCCACAATAAATAATGTGGCTAATCTTCTCTGAATTGATAAATGGTATTTAACTCCAACATTATAAATCCAGAAAGTACATTAAAGTGAATTAGCTTGTATATAAAGGAGTCATACAATGCTCTACTAATGTCTGTCATTAATTTTAATTCTATGTGCCTTTTAGAGCTATAATCCAAGGATCAGAAGTATGAGGCCATTGTGCTGTTATGCCATTATGTTCTCGAAGCCCCTATGAAACCTGCACTTCTGAGGTGCTTAACAACAGCACTTCAGCAGCACCTTGCCTTATGGGTTTTCAATAAATATTTTATACATTTTCTGTAGGTCTTAAAAATAAACCATGCAAATTACCAAGACAGAGTTCTCCAAACTGAACAATACAACATTATACGGAAGAAACAGAGCTTTCTGGGAAGGATTTTCACAGTAAAAGTAGCTAAAATCTGTGAGCTAGTTTCATTTTCAGCAGCACTGCCTCCAACACCTGTTCCTCTTCTCCACAATTTGATTTAAATTTCATTCCTGCTTTCTTTCTCTCTCTTAATCCCTCTCTCTCTCTCTCCAATTATAAAAGTGGCAGGTCTTCTTTCATTAATCAAGAACTTAGAAAAAATTGCCAACTTACCATTTTCAATAATTGGATTTAGCAAAAGGAAAGCAGAGAAACACACAAGAATCAATGTCTTTAAGTTCCATTGCACATGCTCCAACATTACTTTGGCTTGGGCTATTTCCAGTGAAGTTATGTACATTCCTACATGGAACAAGCTGGGTGCTGGTACAACAGAAAACACTGACATCATTTTTCCTGCTCTGAGAGTCTGTTTTCTCCCCTGTTACGAAACTAAGGCAGAGTATTTGGTTTGTGCAGTCACTCTTAGATACTGAAAAGTCGTCTGGTCAGTTTGGCCCACAAATGTACCAGTTTAGTAATTTATATATTTATTCAAATATAAAATTCCAATTATCTAAGTTCAAAATTCTCCTTCTTCCAACTTTGATTTACTTTTAACTGGTTGCCAAAGTGGGAAAGAAGGGCATCATCGTGGTTTGTTTGTTTATTTGATTTCTATTTTCCCACCTGGCTCATCTACTTTACTCCTCCTGTTTGCTAATTCAAGGTTCATAGAAGTGGAAAATAAAGGGGATAAATTGTGAGAAGAACAGACATCTGATGGGAGTGAGCAGGTATAGGCACTCTGGGCTTGGCAGGTTATTAAGCTGACATACTCTCCCATAGAGTGCTTTGGTAGTATGTCAGGTAGAATCCCCAGGGAAAACACTCCTAGATGGAAATTCACACATAGGAAATTTATTACAGCGCATTCCAGAAATGCTCCACAAGAAAATAAAAGAAGCAGAATTAGGTAGAGAGGTTGAGATCTGTTGATGGAGCAGTAGAGATCTGACCTGATGTAGCAAGAAGATCAGATTTTTTTTGCATCAGACATCCTCTATATAGACCAACATTTCCATGTAGTCCATCCCTGCAGAGGGGACATGAATTTCAATGAAGCAGCTCTCTTTAACCTAGGGCATTTCTTATCAAAAGACTCCACTATGAGCCACGATGATATTAATGAAAAGTTTGACCCTGTGACCATCAGTGCACAAAAATCTGGATTTCCTACTTCCCCAGTATACAGTTGGCTGAATAAATAGCCATAGATCCCTTTGGGGAAGGACTGGGGTGATCATTCCTGTGGGTAGTTCCCATGGTTGCAGCATCATTTCTCCTTGATTTAGTCTCTTTCAGTCACTGAGTTCCAATTATGAGAACTGTTTAGGTCTGGAAACTATCAAGATAGTATGACTTTTTATTACAAAATTGTTTTCCATTTGTGGATCATTTATTCTTGATTTATTTGTATAAATTAAGCCAGAAATTTATTGACTTTATATCTATCTTAGTCTTCAAGACACTGATCTTTTAACCATATCCCTAATTCTCAGCAGGACAGACAACCATGACCACCATACTAACCTTATCACTCATTAGGAACATTGCATCCTCCTTGCTTCTGACTATTAAATGATGCCATTTGTCCTCTATGACACCAGTGCTACTTTATTCCCATTTTATTAGGGAGCTCAGTTCTGAGAAAATATCACTAGCCATCAGGCCTAACACCCTAGAATCCATTGGAGGTGGGTATTTTGGAGACTCTCCTATCACAGAGAATCTTCCATCTCCAACTCTCTTGACATTGACAAATTCATCTCCTCTGAAAGTTTGCTTAGAGTCTTCTATTACCGCTTAATTTAAAGCATTACTGAAAATGACCTTCTACCATCTGATCTATGTGGAACATGTTTCTTTGGACAACTTTCATTGGCTGAGCCAGCCCATTATTTAGCTGATTCAGATCTCTTCAGGTAGATTTTTATCCTTTAAATTCGTAAGTTGAGGGTTGAACACTCCTCTACTGTATTGTCCAAATTCCAAAGGAAACATGAAGTCCATTTAACTAGAACTGAAGTGGATGAGAGGAATCACCACCTTTCCCTGCCATGGGAGGGATAGAGCCAGGTAGAACTTTAAACACAAAGCAATTTTCCTTTTAGAGGTCTCTCTAATATCCAATGCCATTATAACTCCTGACTTATTTAACTGGATTTGAGTGATCAAATAAAGAATTCATTAAGTCTTGGCAACCTACTTTGCAATTTTTTTGGTTGTCCAATATATCTCTTTGGGACACCAAAGTATTGTTATTTGGAGCATTAAGTATACTGGGACAAAAAAGAGGAAGAGACTTTTAAATTCATATTGTGTATCTTGTGAGAATCTTGAGTAATTAAAGTTTTATCATGGGCACTACCTTATTTAGTGTAAGCATGGTCTCTTTGGTATACTGGAATAATATATCAATGATAGTACTATTAAGAACATAGTTTTATGAAACAATGTTGTAAGTCCTATAAACATTATAATGAGTAGCTAAGCAACCCCTAACTTTCTCTTAATGCTTTATCAGAGGGAAATCCAGGCTTTGTAGGATTTATTATTGGTAGTGTTGTGTAAATTTTAGGACTGTTATCAAATGTGCAACAATCTTTATCAACTTTCTTTCACTTATGAGCTACATGATTCATATCCTTTCAAGTTAATTGTGCTCTCATTAATTGGCTTGTCAACAATGTTGTGGTTGTAGTGTCATATTAATTATTTTTGTTATTTCATCAAAGTCAGTATACAATAAATATTTTATCCAGAATTTTAGTTAATTTGGCAGCAGGCTCTATTTATCCATTTACTAATCCAGCCATGATATTGGAAACAATAGTATTAGAAAGATGTCTGCTTCCTTTATTTTAATGTATGTTCACCAGGAAGTCTTCTGATCTATAACATGGTACGTGAGCAGAGTGAGTCATGAAAGTGAGTGGTCTGTGTAAATGACATGTATATATTCTCTTACCAGACCCAGTTTCATAATGTATATGTAAAGTGACATTCTAGCACAAAGATTCATCCATTTTGGGGGGTGCCTGGGTGGCTCAAGTCATTAAGCATCTGTCTTCTGCTCAGGTTATGATCCCCAGGTCCTGGGGTTGAGCCCTGTGTCAGGATCCCTGCTCAGCGGGAAGCCTGTTTTTCCGCTCCCACTCCCCCTGCTTATGTTTCTTCTCTCACCGTGTCTCTCTCTGTCAAATAAATAAAATATTTTTTAAAAAGATTCATCCATTTCTCAAAACCAATGTACTTTGAAGCAGAAGAAGGGAAAAATGTTTTTAAAATGGAAAAGCTGAGAACTAGACTCTCAATATACAATGCTCTAACTGATATACAAATGCCCTAACCAGTGTTTTGAATAGGCTCCACAACTGCCCTCTTCCTTATACTTGATTCATTTGGGTGATAAAGAAGATGAATTTAAATGACTTAGAAGAATAAGGGAGGCTATATTCATGTGAATATATGTGAATAGGAGAGCATTATATGTTAAAGAAGAGAGAATTATATGATTTAACTGACTCACCTTTATGTTATTTATCTATAAAGTAAAGACAATTTTGAGCATTGGCAGTGGGCTGCTGCTGTACTGGAAGTACTTGCTGAATGAGAGGAAAAAGGATCTACTGAACAATCATGCAAGATGGAGGACAATGGAAATAATACAGCAAAATATCACCTACTGTAACTTACTAATTGCTAGTACATCTTTAGCTTTTTGTTTAAAATGACTTCAGAGACCATCAAATATCATTTATCAATTTGTAGTTGTGTGTGTGTGTGTGTGTGTGTGTGAAAGAGAGAGAGAGAGAGAAAATCATTGCAAGTCCTTTGGTATCTTTTGGTTCCAGGAAAAAGAAAACATTAAACAAAAACTTGTATAAATATTTATCCCATTTATAATTCAGAATCCCAAGACACAGCTAATAAGAAGCATTGACATAGATATTTATCAGGTACTTAATATGTGCTAGCTCAGGACTATGTGCTCAGGCATAGAGCTTTTAACTCCAGTGCTGTGCACTTTCCAACAGCAAAATTCCAAGCAAACTGAAGGATTTTTCTCTTTAGTGTAACCATGTGATCATAACATGAATCTATACTATGAGACTCAATTGTCCCCAGTACAGTTTTCCAGGCTTTACCCCACTCCAAGAGCATAACTCTGAATGTCTTTACAGGATTTGCATTGCTTTTTCTAAGGACCAATTAGCTACAATTTTTTTAGGAGATGACCCCTCTTGTTCTCCTGCTTCTATTTTCTCTTTCAGTAAAAACAGAGTAAGGAGAGGCTACCATGATTTACTCTTTACTTCCTGTTTTGAATGTTGTGGTTATAAATGTAGATTCATTTCTCCAGATGTTTGATTTAGAGTCATTAAATTTCTAGTATGTCAACATTGTGTTGTCCTTAATTCTCCTCTTTATTGGTGACTAAATGAGACAAAATGTTCGGTATCCAGTCCTACCTCAAGAAACAAGAAAAGTCTCAAACACATAACCTAACCTTACACCTAAAGGAGCTAGAAAAGAACCAGCAAATAAAGCCTAAAGCCAACAGAAGGGAAATAATAAAAATTAGAGCAGACATAAACAATCTACAAACAAACAAAAAACAGCAGCAGTAAAATAGATCAATGAAACTAAAAGCTCTTTCTTAAAAGAATTAATAAAATTGATAAATCCTTAGCCAGACTTACCAAAAAGAAGAGAAGAAGGACCCAAACAGATAAAATCATGAATCAAAGAGGAGAGATCACAACTAACTCCACAGAAATAAAAACAACTAAAAGAATATTATGAAAAAGTATATGCCAACAAACTGGGCAATCTGGAGGAAATGGATAAAACCTAGAAACTACAATTACAGGAAGAAATAGAAAATTTGAACAGACCCATAACAAGCAAATAAATTGAATCAGAAATAAAAAAAAAATCTTCCAATAAATAAAAGTCCTGGGCCAGATGGCTTCCCAGGGGAATTCTACTGGACATTTAAAGAAGAGTTAATACCTATTCTTCTCAAACTGTTCCAAAAAAATAGAAATGGAAGGAAAACATCAAAACTCATTCTACAAAGCCAGCATTACCTAGATTCTAAAACCAGAAACCCCGCTAAAAAGGAGAATTACATGCCAATAACCCTGATGAACATAGATGCAAAAACTCTCAACAAGATACTAGCAAATAAAATTCAACAGTACATTAAAAGAATTATTCACCATGATCAAGTGGGATTTTTCCCTGGCTGCAGGGTTGGTTCAGTATTTGCAAATCAATCAATGTGATATACCACATTATTAATAAAAGAAATGTAAGAACCATATGATCCTGTCAATAGATGCAGAAAAAGCATCTATTCTTGATAAAAAAATAAAAACCAATAAAGTAGGAATGAATGGCATATACCTCAACATCATAGAGGACATACATCAAAGTTAATATCATCCTCAGTGGGGAAAAACTGAGAGCCTTTCCCCTATCGTCCTATGGTTAGGAGCAAGAGAGGGATGTCTACTTTCACCATTACTATTTAACATAGTATGGAAGTCATAGCCTCAGCAATCAGAAAACGAAATAAAAGGCATCCAAATTGGCAAAGAAGAAGTCAGTCTTTCAATATTTACAGATGACATGATTATTCGATGTAGATAACCCAAAAAACTCCACCAAAAAATTTCTAGAAATAATACATTAATTCAGCAAAGTCTCAGGTTATAAAATCAACATACAGTAATGTGTTGCATTTCTACACACCAATATCAAAGAAACAAAAAAAGAAACAGGGAATTGATCCCATTTGCAATTGCACCAAAACCAATAAGATACCTAGGAATAAACCTAACCAAAGTGGTAAAAGATCTGCATTCTGAAAAATATAGAATACTTATGAAAGAAATTGAAGAGGACACAAATGGAAAAACATTCCATGCTCATGGATTGGAAGAATGAACACTGTTTAAAAATGTCTATACAGCCCAAAGCAATCTACCTATTTAATGAAATACCTACCAAAATACTGCCAGCAGTTTTCACAGAGCTAAAACAAACAATCCTAAAATTTGTATAGAACCATAAAAGACCCTATATAACCAAAGCAATACTGAAAAAGAAGAGCAAAACTGGACGATTTCTGGATTTCAAGCTCTATTACAAAGCTGTAGTCATCAAGACAGTATGGTATCCGCACAAAATCAGACATATTGATCAGTGGAAGAGAACAGAAAAGCCAGAAATGAACCCACAACTAATCTTCAAAAAGCAGGAAAGAATGTCCAATGGTAAAAGATACAGTCTCTTCAACAAATGGTGTTGGGAAAACTGGGCAGCAATTTGCAGAAGAATGAAACTGGACCATTTTCATCCACCATACACAAAAATAAATTCAAAATGGATGAGAGATCTAACTGTGAGACAGGAAAACATCTAAATCCTAGAGGAGAACACAGACAGCAACTTCTTTGACCTCAGCCATAGCAACTTCATACTAGACATGTCTAGTGGCATGGGAAACAAAAGCAAAAATGAACTATTGGGATTTCATCAAGATAAAAGTCTTCTTCACAGTGAAGAAAACAATCAACAAAACCAAAAGGCAGCCTACAGAATGGTAGAAGATATTTACAAATGACATATCTGATAAAGGGTTAGTATATAAAATCTACAGTTATTTTTAATAGTTAGTTTGAACTCTTTGTAGACTTCTTATAGATCAAACTCAACATCCAAAAAAACAAATAATCCAGTTTAAAAAATCAGAAGAAGACATGAAGAGACAATTTTCCAAGAAAGACATCCACATGGCTAACAGACACATGGAATCATCACTGATCATTAAGGAAATACAAATCAAAACCCACAATGAGATACCACCTCACACCTGTCAGAGTGGTTAAAATTAACAACTGGTATTGGTGAGGATGTGGAGAAAGGAAACCCTCTTGCACTGTTGTGGGAATACAAACTGGTGTAGCAACTCTGGAGAACAGTATGGAGGTTCCTCAAAAAGTTAAAACCCAGCAATTGCACTGCCAGGTATTTACCCAAAGGATAAAAAAAATACTGACTCAAAGGGATAATTGCACCCTGATGTTTATAGCAGCATTATCAACAGTAGCCAAACTATGAAGAGACACCAAATGTCCATCGCCCAATGAGTGGGTAAAGAAGATGTAATTTATACACACACACACACACACACACACACACACACACACACATGAATATTATTTAGCCATAAAAAAGAATGAAATCTCGCCATTTACAACAATGTGGATGGAGCTAGCATGCATTATGCTAAGTGAAATAAGTGAGAGAAAGACAAATACCATATGATTTCACTCATATGTGGAATTTAAGAAACAAAACATATGAACATACAGGAGGGGGAAAAAGGATAGAGAAAGCAAGACATAAGAGACTCTTAAAGATAGAAAACAAACTAAGGGTTAATGGAAGGACATGGGTGGGGAATGAGCTAGATGGGTGATGAATATTAAAGAGGACACTTGTCATGAGAATTGGATGATTATGTGAGTGATGAATTACTGAATTCTACTACTGAAAGCAATATTACACTATATGTTAACAAACTAAAATTTAAATAAAAATTTAAAAATATTCAGTATTCATCTTACAAGATAAAAACATAAAAAGAGGCAGTGGAATCTAAAGAAAAGTACTCTGAATTTAAAAATATTAAGATTATTTTACCTCTCTGAATTTTTTTATAAATTTCAAAATGGAAATTATACAATTAATCCTACTTACCTCAAAAAGATATTGTATATTTTCAGCAAGATAAAATTTTTGAAATTTTATTTAAAATATAGAGGATTATATAAATTCCAGTCATCGTTTTATATAAAGTATATAAACAGAAAAAATACATAAAGCTTATGAAGTGCTAGACTGAGTAAATAATAGCTTTGTTTCCACCAACTGAATATACCATCTCACTGATGTAGTTCTTTTCACTGACCCTAGAAAACTATGGGACAAAATATTTAATCAAAGAAATTTATATAATCGCAAATTAGACTCTTCTTTAAGAATACATGGAAAACATGGGGCACCTGGGTGACTCAAGGGGCTAAGTGTATAGCTCTTGATTTTGGCTTAGGTCATGATCTCAGAGTCATGAGACCAAGCCCCACACTAGGGTCCACTGGGCTCCATGCTCAGTGGGGAGTCTGCTTGAGATTCTCTCCCTATTCCCTGTCCCACTCCTTCTGCCCCCCCTTCTGCTCCCTCTCTCTCTCTTAAATAAATAATTTAGAGGGGGAAAAAAGCGGGGAAAAAAACGTGGAAAACATAACCACCAGGGCAAGACAGATAGTATATAAAATGTTTAACTTAAATATCTATTAAATTCAAAACAAGAATTTGAATATAGGAAAATAAGAACAATAAAAATGAAGAGTGTGGAATGAAAAAAAAACAGCTTTCAATCTCTGAGTTTACTATGATAACAAAATGTTGAAACATTCACAACTGATATCTTTTGAGTACTTTTTTTTTTTAAGATTTTATTTATTTATTAGAGAGAGAGATAACGAGAAAGAGCATGAGTAAGGGCTGGGAAGAGGGAGAAGGAGGCTTCCCACTGAGCAGGGAGCCCGCTGTGGGGCTTGATCGCAGGACTCCAGTATCAAGACCTGAGCCAAAGGCGGATGCTTAACCGACTGAGCCACCCAGGCACCTCTTGAGTACTTTTTTTTTTTTTTTAAAGATTTTATTTATTTATTTGACAGAGATCACAAGTAGGTAGAGAGGGAGGCAGAGAGAGAGAGAGAGGAGGAAGCAAGCAGAGAGCCTGATGGGGGACTCAATCCCAGGACCCCAAGACCATGACCTGAGCAGAAGGCAGAGGCTTAACCCACTGAGCTACCCAGGTGCCCTCCTTTTGAGACTTTTGCATTGGATCTTGTGCTATCTCAATGGTGATATTGAGGACAAAAGCTGTGAGAGCATAGGGAGAAGGTGCATCTTTGCTAGAAGCATTGAAAATCATGGTGCAGGAATGACTCCCAATGAATCTTTGCATGTGTTTAACAGAGCAGTAGAAGAAGGAGTTCAGCAAAGCAAAGAAGCAGAGAGATTAATGGCTTGCCTGAGAGACACTAAGCAGTTTATCATAAACATATCAGATACTTTTGATTATGAAGAATTTTTAAAAAGATACAAAGTCAGTTAATATTAGTTTCTAGGACTATATAAAAAGAAAAATTAAGAAAGAATAGAGAATTTTGGTCATGGTTTATATCCCCTTTATATCCCCTTTTGGACTATAAAAATAACTTTTCAGGTGTAAAAGATCAGGAAGAGAGTAAGACTGAGAATTTATTTTGAAATACAGGGTGAAGTAGGAAGGTAAAGGACTGAAAATCCAAGTTGAATGAGTTCATAAGAAAGTAATAGGAAATACTCATTTTTTAAAAAAACACTTATTTTGGCATAAGCAGAAAATGTAGATGACTAGGCATTCTATAAATTGATTTTTGCAGTGAAACTGTATCTGGAAACCAAATGGTCAATAGCAACTGAATATGCAAAGCACATGAAAATAGAAGTTCTCAGGCTCATTTTTATAGAGTGGAAGCAAGGGCTGGAAGCCTCTTGCCCAGGCCCCTTACTGTCCTTCCATCCCCTTTCCATCCCATGTGGCAATTCTATTGAGTATAGCAAGAAAATTATGATTCAAAAAAAAAAAAAAAAGAATTAGATGCTAAACTCATGTAAAGTACTGTCACCCCTTCTGGTTTTGATTAAAACTCACATGATTTAACATCTTCCTAATATATAGTAAGTAACTTGAACATAGCATTAAAATTATTTAAAGCAATAACTAATATACTTTCTATTTAGTGAAATAAAATGTGGAGAATGTATTGCAATGAAAATAGTCTAAAATGTTGCTGAAATAATCTCAGTATTATGTTTCTATTTCTCCATCTGTAAAATGGAGAGGTTGTACAAAATTATCTATATAGACACTTCCAATTTTTAAATCCTCTTAATATATGAATTTTGGACAACAAAATTTCAAAAACCAGTAGATTATAAAAATCTCAAAGTGATTACCAAATGCCAAAATTAAGCTACACATATTCACTTCAAACATTTTAGTCTGATTTTCTTTTATAATTTAATTAGCTTTATATCTCTTGGTTTGAATGCATTAAATGTTAGGCTAATGGAAAAACCAAAATGAGCTACACTGTATATTCAAATGTCTATCATTAATACTTTAATAGACATACTTACATTTTCCAGAGTAGAAAATAATAAAAGTAGAAAGAAGTTTTGACTATTTTGAATCTAATCTCTATGTAACCATTTCTGATAAGCTTAACTGCATGACTCTGCTGGGCAGTGAAACCAGGAGAATTCCAAGTTGTAAAGAAAGACTGGCCATAAATATAAAGGAGTAGTTATCCTGTGAGGCCAGAGAATAAGTCAGGCAAATGTTAGTAGTAATAGAGGCTAAGATACATCTGCCAAGCACCCTTCTATCCTATTCACCACATTTTAATGAGTCACCATTCTCTCTTAAAGAGTAAATGCGAACATTAGATTCTCTATTTTCAACCATTCCTGGATGATCTGTTCAGAGTTACACCTTATTCACGCTTTGCTTTTCTCTTTTGTGCTTTATTGTTACTCATGCCATAGTTGACTACTGGTCCTTGATTCCTTTCCATGAAGGCCAAAAGGAAGTTTACTGTGCAGAAGCTTCACTTCACTCTCCTCTTCTACACAACATCAACTCACAAGGCTATGTGGATGGGTCAGACGGATTCCTGTGCAAAAAATATACTGGGTGCAAAAAAATAAATACCATTTCCCGTTATTTTCTGAAACCATTCTAAACCTGTTCCATGTAGCCACTCTGGATAGAGAGATGGAATGAAATTCTTTCTCAGTCATGGACTTTAGGGTGTAGTGGGAGAGATTATTCACTCTCCAGAATCCCATTTAAAATCTGGTAGGGAGATCCTCTCTTTCTATAGCCACACAAGTTCTAAGTGGTGTGCTCACTGATCAAGGGCCCTTGGTGATGACCACTCTGCTGCCTTTGCACCTGGATTCAATTAAATTGCTTTTTTAAGGGCTGAGAGCTGTAGCACAAAGTACAGCTACCAAGGAACCCACACCTCACCCTGACATCTGTCCAAAGTCCTATTCTCTACCTGGGATAGCTAGTCTCTACCTGGGATAGCTATGAGAGAACATGATCTCCCAACAGGGTAAGAGTCCTTCAAACTTCCTAGTCACTGTGAGAAGCTCTTAAGAAGACCTTCTACTTGCCTTTGCACCTCCCAACCTTGGTTGTTTTTTGTTTGTTTGTTTAAATTAAAGCTATAAAAGTGTGAACTATGAATGTTTTCAGACGTCCTGCTCAGTACCATCATTAACGAAGGGGAAACCAGAAGGTTTGATTAACTTCTGGGAAATGAGATTTAAGAAACATCTTCTATTTTTTAAGACACCTGGAGTAATCATGAAATGATTTAAATAATTATCCTACCACGTATGACTCTATCCCATGGTCTGAAATAGGTAGCTGACAGAAGTAAAGATCATGAGGCACATCCAACAAAATATGCCATTTATATTAATCAAAGCATTGAACAAATAAATACAAACTTTTAACTGTGGTAACTATTATGAAGGAAAGAGGGGAAAGAGATGAAGACAAGCAGCACTGAATAATAAAATAAATACAGCATCTTAAATACCAGGGATGTGGATTAAAATTCCAATTTAGATATCTGAATATGGCCTTTAAGCCATGTTCTTATCTGATTTTCCTCTTTTATAAAATAGGGATAATGAATATATATATATATGCATATATATATATAACAGATATGAGGGTTAGATATAATCAGTAAGTTACACAATCTGACACTTAACTTGTGCTTAATAAATGACATGCTTATTGTTATCATCATCATTAAAGCTGTTGAAGATAAAATGTGAAAAATAATGGAATAAAACCCCTCAGATTCCCTTTGACTCTATTTTCCCCCCTAATCTGGTAATTTAACAGAAAATCCATTAATTACTTGATGATACCTATCCCTGAAAGAAAAAAAAATACTTATATTAGTAAATTTAGAGGAACAGCTTCCTATCTGAGGTCATAAAGATATCAATAAGTTGTACACTGTTACTCACAAGCTTTTTCCTCTTGCTCATAATATAAATAAACCTCACTGGGTGAAGGGTAATATGAAGCAATGCATCTATTTCTATGTATCTCTTTCCATTTTGAAGAGTTTAAAATAACTAAATAAAAAACAGAAGTAACTGAAAAATTACTAGGTGACACAGAGTTTATTGGAAAAAGCAAGATATTAAGTTTCCCATTAAGTACAGAAATAGGAGATACATGGCCTAAGTTCTGTACCCTTGAAATCTGTGGAGTACTAAATTGAAAACTATGATATCTGCTGTATAAATAACCAGATGTGAAAACCAACTAGTGAAATGCTGCAGTAAGACTGAGAAAGAGAGAAAACAAAAAGTTTTACTGCATTGGGAAAAAAAAAAAAAAAGTGTTTTGGAGTGCAGATGTAGAAAATTCTAGGAGAGTTAGAATAATGGGGAAAAGTCTGAAAAAAAAACACAAACATTTTGAAGCAAACTTGAAAGCACCTTCTAGACTCTGGAAACGATGACAGTATCTAAGAGTTTTAGAACATTTTCAGAGAGGAAGTGCAGGATATTCCATCATTAGGATTGAGGTGGTTCTAGTGGTGGTCTTGGTGGTGGTGATAATGTAAAGTGATAGAAAGCACATTTGAAGAACAGATTAAGAAGTAGTTTCCTCAAGAAGTCGAGAATTTCATCTATCAAATTAGGAAAGGGATTCTCTAAGAGTCAATCAAAATTGACCTTGAGTTCAATTCAAATGTTAAAGTCTAGTATCTAGTCCAAGCTCATCGTGGTTATTCTGGCTTAATTGCTTGAAGTAGTGGAGTTTCTGTTTTGTTTTTTTCTCAAAGAAAAATAATTTTTTCCCTCAGTATACACCCACTGTTTTTTTTCTTAATGTATTTCTCTTGTGAGGATTAATTCCTGTGGACTGGGAATTGGCCTAAACTGTTTTTCTAAAGTACCTGCAGAATGCTGATCCCTGCTTAGACATGAATTAATATTAATAGTGCTGCTTTGTAACCATAGAGCTGAGGGGTTTGGGGGCAATTTGCAACCAGCTCATCAGCATTGTTTATTGATATTGGTAAGATTCATGATTGTCTCCTGGCCTCAGTGAGATTCCAGCAGTATTCACAATGGGGATAGTTACATAGCAACAGATGTTTACATGTCCAGCAGGGTATAAAATACCCTGTTTAAGATTCCATTTTGAGCCCCCTCGTTTCATGGTGACCTATGCACCTCAAAATAGAGACAGAAATATGAAGAAAGAGGTAAAGAGATGAAGATTCAAGAGGGAAACAGAGACAGACATTGAAATTAAAGGCTGCTACATGGCTGAACTTGAAAATGGAAGAGGAGGCTGTGAGCCAAGGATGCAAGTGGCCTCCAGAAGCTGGGAAAGACAAAAAAAATGAACATAGAGCCTCCGGGAAGAATATAGCTCTGTTAATCCATTTTGGACCTCTGACTTCCCCATAACTGTTAAGATAACAAATTAGTATTCCTTTCGAAAAAGGAATTGAGAGGGGAAAAAAATTACTTTATTACTATTTATCTTACTTCTTGTTTACTGGTTCTTGTTTACTGAAAATTGTGTGTGTTTATGTGTGCTTAGGTGCTTTTATTGATATAATTAGTCATTTCTAAATGCAAAAAAATGATCATTAGAAACACACATACAAAAAAAGTTTTGTTCTTTTGAGTCTTAGAACTATGAGTCTTAAAGTTATTTTTTGTTTTCCCTAAATTTCCATAAAGAGAGCATACTGCTTTTAAATCATTTTATATTATGAAGGACTCAATAATAAATAAATAAAATAAATAAATAAATAAAATCACCCTTAGGAGTTAGAGTTGGTATGCTACATCTCAAAATAGGGTTTAAAAAAAAGTCTAACGTCTCTTCCTCCCTTAATCAACAATTTAAGTTTATTGTAATTATTGTTACACAGCAATAGAAAATTAATTTACTCTGGTACATTCAGAGGCCATGGTTGGACCACCATTCTTGGTATGATGACTCAAAAAGCTGAGGTTTTCATTCCGAATTCTGCATCCCTTAGTTCTGTCTTTCCCTTCTCCTCAGTTTTCTGCTTGCCCCAATGCTAACCAGTAACAGTTTTCAAATCATTTAAGGACAATTGATGAGGTGGAGTTTTTTAATAGGCTTACACTGAAATATTTCTTTCAAATTCTATTTGCAAATTATATTTTGTAGATTTGATATGTAAGTTTTTGCTGCCAGAATGGAGCATTATCAACTTGTTGTGCAATGAGGCTAACTTGGGGGAAAGAGGCACTGCATCCATACCTGCCTTTTGTGTAGGAAAGACACTAAAATACAGAGCAATTCTCACATACTAGAAATGCACATCCTATCCTTTAAGTATATCAGTGAAAGGCATCTTAAGCAAACACTTATTTTATGGGTATAGGATATTGAATAACAAGACCTCTTGACATGTTTAATACATTAGATAATTGATTTTATTCTATTTGATCACACTAATAATAAGAAATCCCAGCAGTCAACCAGCTGATATGAAAGATGTTTGCCAATTTATAGCATTTTTCTAGCATATAATTCAGGGTTAAGACAGGCAGCCAGGATAGCATTGGGTTTTATGATTTGGAAAAAGTAAGAGAGAGGCCTGCTTTCAGGGTGAGTGGAATATGGCAGAGATTGGGACAAGGAACAAAACAAGAATTCAGTGACAAAAGCTAAATGTCTTCTGGGGAAGAAGTTTGGGAATAAGCCAAAGAGTAGTTACTAGAGGCAACATCAGAAAATACCACTGAGAGAAACACGAACTGTGAAAGTGCTAAATCTCATAGGTGAGGGATTTGCTGCTGATACTGCTCTTAACCAAATTCAGGATTGGTCCTAGAATTCTGGTGGGACTAAATCTTCAAGTTGGCCAGAAATTTCTGCTACAGTGAGAAGAGCGGAAATGAAGAGGCTGTAAATTAGCTAATCAGGGGATCCAGAAAATATTTTGGAAAATTCAGTTATATAAATTGAAATTCTCAGAAATCAATTGAATCAAGTCCTTCAAAATTGATTTAAATCAAAATAGTGACATTACATATAAAATACTTAATTTTTTTTTACCTCAAATAAAGTAAATTAAAATATCCTATTAAATACTTGAAAATTAAGAATATAGTCATGTTCTAATTTCTTATAAAGTAGTCCATTTGGACCATGTCCAGGAAAGTGTGTATATAAATGGACTATAAGAAAACCAGGAAAGAATTTTATTATAACCCTGATGGTAAAAATTGAAAATATAATAAAATATATCTTAATTATACTGAAACAAGCTGCAAGTACTGACTAAACCCATAATAGGATAATTGCAAGTATATAAAAGTGATTAAGAATAGTACAAAATCATGTTTATATACTTTTTTATATTCTAAGTATTTCACATTTATTAATGTCATTAATTACCCAACATTGTTTTTCTAGGTCTTGCTGTATAAGACACAACTAATCTTGCTTTGATTTTCTACTAATGAATACATAAAAAATAAATCAATGTGAGAATAAAACATAAAAATCTCAGGTAAAATACTATTTCAAATAGGAAAGTTGAGAACTGAATGAGTATATAACTTAAACATCCGAATTTGAATTTATTGATTCAGAATTTATTTATAAAACACACCAGACAATTCTTAAAGACAAGACCTATTTTCAGTAATTTTAACATGTGCTTTTTCTTTGCAACACTGATTTACAATACAAAAGATCATATATAAGAAAGAGGGAGTAAAAGGAAAACAAGAGAGTTGTGTTTAGACTGTAGTATCGTGTATGGACTATGGTTTAGATGTAGAGTATGAGTGTTGTGCTTGTAACACGTCAGGATCTGTCACAGAATTTAGCTTATGTTCAGAAAGAAGTCTAATTATCAGGCTGTTAACAGCCATAAGTGAAAGCTCAGCTCACTGTCTAAACCAAGATAACTGAAGTGTCTTCGCTGCTTTGGCACTAATTGGTCATTTGGAGCCCAGGGAGTTTTCAAGACTGACACCAAGAAAATGAGAAGCTTTTGCTTAGTCACTGAAGTTTAAGTGACAAAAGGCAAGAACCTCACTAATCTTGCTCCCTGGAAAGACTCAGGAATTTCTCCAAAAACTGATTAGAAACTCTCTAAAAATGTCTGTACTGTTTTATTTGCAAGTCATAGTTGGTAGTAGATGTAATACCAAGAAGAAAAGTATTAGTGATGTTTTATATAAATTCAACAATAATAATATTTTACTTCCTGGAAATTGTTCCACAGCCAAATGAAAGGAAAAGCATATATCTTTATAACAGATGACAGTTTAGAATTATATCAATTTGAATAGTTTTAAAATTTCACATGTCAAAATACTGGATGTGTGCTACAGATGTTTAGCTACTACTCATCAATTTTCTTTCAAACTAAATATACATAAAATGTGAATTCATTGGAAACTGGACTTCTAATAAATGGAATACAAATTAACTTTATTAAGCAAGATTCCTTTCCATGAGCAATTTCTGCAAAGTATTAGATATTAAGAGATATTAAAACCTTATATTTTTCTGAGGCACTACTCACATTGAGAACTCTTGCCAGGCATTCTGAAAATGATGGAGGTAAGATTACATTAAATTATTCAGTCTTACCTTATGTCATCAAACTAGGTCACATATTCATATACCAAATGTCATATCGTTCATAAAATGTCACATTAACTCTCTGCTTTAACTGCCATTTTAATTTCACTAATAAGGAAAGCAAGTAATTCTTTAATTATTTTTCATTTAAAATAAAATATTTCTATAATCGTATGTAGATACAATTCAGTAGACATTTCAAAAAAAAAGAACAAAACTATCTTAGGGTCATCAGGATTCAAAACAATACTTTAAGGAAATGGTATATTCCTTTCTCTCTTCTATGTTGAGATGTCTCTTGAGATCTCCTACCTATCTGACAATTTCTACTTCATAACACTCATTGCTTTCTCTTCATGATACTGTTTTTAAAATTTTGTGCTCAGTCTCTGCTCCCTCCATACATACTGCTAATTCGTGGTCTCAGTGATCATTAATTGGACAGGAAGTTAGATAGAATGATATATTCCAGGTTTATGTATCAAAGCCAGACATTTCTAGAAGTCAGTCATCTCCTTTTACTTAACATGCCTCTTGGGACAATTCTGTAGGTACTTAAGATCAACATCCACACCTAAATAGGTTACCCTTATCTTTCTTTTGTGCTCCTGATCTCCATAGGTCACACCATTATCTACCCATTTGTATAAATCAAAATAAACTGGACATTAATATACATTACTGATATTTTCAAGCCTAAATATAACCTCAAATTTTTGGTGGACCCCAACATGAAAGTAGTTTTTATTATCTATTAATTGAAAATTTTGAGATATTAATTGAGAATATTATTTGAGATGCATTCCTTAACAGTTCAAAACAATTTACATTTTATCATTAAAGAAGTAGAAAAAAATGTTTAAATTGAGTGTGTGTGCATGCAGAGGCTATTGTTTATCCAATTTTCATATAATACCTACTTCACATAATACTCCATGGAAACCATAAGCCTGTACTTCACAGATTGAAAAATACAAACTTTTCTTTTTGAAAATAAAATAATGATATATTTTAGACACTCATTATGTCTTGTCTAGCTTATTGGAATAACCTGCCAAAGGCCATTTTTCTCTCATGTTCCCTCATTAGACCCATTCTATAAATGTAGTTTAATCTGAGAGTTGCTTCTAAAAGACAGATATATTTGATAGCTCCTCCCAGTTAGTCCTTCAAAGGTGTACCATCAAGTATAGGAAAAATCTTAAAAATTTCTTACTATAGTATATAAAGTAATTTTGGGTCTGCTATTATCTTAACTATTCCTCCTATATGCATATAATACTGTGCTCATATCAAAGATTCCTGTAGTTTTACAGTTTGGCATGTTTTCACTCCTTCCCTTGGGAAGTTGCCCATATTATGTATGCCCTCTAGACACCATTGAAACATCACCATATGTCAAGCTTTGCCTGATTTTCCAAAGTAAATATCAGACACTCCTTTGATAGAACTTGCTAATAGCTTAATATGACACATATCCTGTTTCATTAAAATTGTCTGCCTTCCAACTAATGTGTGAGCTCCATGAGAACTGATTCAGCCTTATTTATCTTTGTAAGCCTAGTAGGTAGCAAGGCAAGAAACAAAGGGCAGGGAAAGGAAAAGGGGGGGATGGGAGGGGAAGAAAGGGAGATTAACATGCTTCCAAAATACAACCTCTGTCTTCATCTTCAGATTTATCTAACCATCTGTTTACTTCTAATTTTTACCTCTATGCTTAGCAGATTCCTCACACAAAACAAATGAACAAACAAACAAACTTCCTCCCCCCGCCACTTTGTTTTTGTGTTTTTATCTTATGTTATTTTGACTTAGAATGGCCCACACTAACATTTCTATCAACAATCAATCTCCAGTTCCTCGGGCCCCATGTTCCACAAGGCCATTTCCTAACCCAGGAAGATAAACTTCCTATTTCCTCAGAGTTTTCAAGCCACTTTCTTCATTTTTTTACTTAATCCACTTTACATTCCTTGTGAGAAAAAAAAAAAAAAAACCTTGTTATATTCACCTTCTCTTTTAACTAGATTTTAAATATCTAGAGGAGAAATCCTAATCACTTTCCATTTACACATTCCAGAATACCACACAGTTGGTAGCCAAAAAGGCTCTTTAAGCCAAATTTTTTTTATAAATTTTTTATTTTTTATAAACATATAATATATTTTTATCCCCAGGGGTGCAGGTCTGTGAATCGCCAGGTTTACACACTTCACAGCACTCACCATAGCACATACCCTCCCCAATGTCCATAACCCCACTCCCCTCTCCCAAACCCCCTCCCCCCAGCAACCCTCAGTTTGTTTTGTGAGATTAAGAGTCACTAATGGTTTGTCCCCTCCCAATCCCATCTTGTTTCATTTATTCTTCTCCTACCCCCTTAAACCCACATGTTGCATCTCCACTTCCTCATATCAGGGAGATCATATGATAGTTGTCTTTCTCTGATTGACTTATTTCGCTAAGCATGATACCCTCTAGTTCCATCCACGTCATTGCAAATGGCAAGATTTCATTTCTTTTGATGGCTGCATAGTATTCCATTGTGTATATATACCACCTCTTCTTGATCCATTCATCTGTTGATGGACATCTAGGTTCTTTCCATAGTTTGGCTATTGTGGACATTGCTGCTATAAACATTCGGGTGCACGTGCCCCTTCGGATCACTACGTTTGTATCTTTAGGGTAAATACGCAGTAGTGCAATTGCTGGGTCATAGGGTAGTTCTATTTTCAACATTTTGAGGAACCTCCACGCTGTTTTCCAGAGTGGTTGCACCAGCTTGCATTCCCACCAACAGTGTAGGAGGGTTCCCCTTTCTCCGCATCCTCGCCAGCATCTGTCATTTCCTGACTTGTTAATTTTAGCCATTCTGACTGCTGTGAGGTGGTATCTCACTGTGGTTTTGATTTGTATTTCCCTGATGCTGAGTGATATGGAGCACTTTTTCATGTGTCTGTTGGCCATCTGGATGTCTTCTTTGCAGAAATGTCTGTTCATGTCTTCTGCCCATTTCTTGATTGGATTATTTGTTCTTTGGGTGTTGAGTTTGCTAAGTTCTTTATAGATTTTGGACACTAGCCCTTTATCTGATATGTCGTTTGCAAATATCTTCTCCCATTCTGTCAGTTGTCTTTTGGTTTTGTTAACTGTTTCCTTTGCTGTGCAAAAGCTTTTGATCTTGATAAAATCCCAATAGTTCATTTTTGCCCTTGCTTCCCTAACCTTTGCTGATGTTCCTAAGAAGATGTTGCTGCGGCTGAGGTCGAAGAGGTTGCTGCCTGTGTTCTCCTTGAGGATTTTGATGGATTCCTTTCTCACAATGAGGTCCTTCATCCATTTTGAGTCTATTTTCGTGTGTGGTGTCAGTAAATGGTCCAATTTCATTTTTCTGCATGTGGCTGTCCAGTTTTCCCAACACCATTTGTTGAAGAGGCTGTCGTTTTTGCATTGGACATTCTTTCCTGCTTTGTTGATGATTAGTTGACCATAGAGTTGAGGGTCTATTTCTGGGCTCTCTATTCTGTTCCATTGATCTATGTGTCAGTTTTTGTGCCAGTACCATGCTGTCTTGATGATGACAGCTTTATAATAGAGCTTGAAGTCTGGAATTATGATGCCCTCAACTTTTGCTTTCTTTTTCAATATTCCTTTGGCTATTTGAGGTCTTTTCTGGTTCCATATAAATTTTAGGATTATTTGTTCCATTTCTTTGAAAAAAATGGATGGTATTTTGATAGGGATTGCATTAAATGTGTAGATTGCTTCAGGTAGCATAGACACTTTCACAATATTTATTCTTCCAATCCAGGAGCATGGAACATTTTTCCATTTCTTTGTGTCTTCCTCAATTTCGTTCATGAGTACTTTATAGTTTTCTGAGTATAGATTCTTAGCCTCTTTGGTTAGGTTTATTCCTAGGTATCTTATAGTTTTGGGTGCAATTGTAAATGGGATGGACTCCTTAATTTCTCTTTCTTCTGTCTTGTCATTGTGTAGAGAAATGCAACTGATTTCTGTGCATTGATTTTATATCCTGACACTTTACTGAATTCCTGTACAAGTTCTAGCAGTTTTGGAGTGGAGTCTTTTGGGTTTTCCACATATAGTATCATATCATCTGCGAAGAGTGATAGTTTGACTTCTTCTTTGCCGATTTGGATGCCTTTAATTTCCTTTTGTTGTCTGATTGCTGAGGCTAGGACTTCTAGTACTATGTTGAATAGCAGTAGTAATAATGGACATCCCTGCCATGTTCCTAACCTTAGCGGAAAAGCTTTCAGTTTTTCTCCATTGAGAATGATATTTGCGGTGGGTTTTTCATAGATGGCTTTGATAATATTGAGGTATGTGCCCTCTATTCCTACACTTTGAAGAGTTTTGATCAGGAAGGGATGCTGTACTTTGTCAAATACTTTTTCAGCATCTATTGAGAGTATCATATCGTTCTTATTCTTTCTTTTATTAATGTGTTGTATCACATTCATTGATTTGCGGATATTGAACCAACCTTGCAGCACTTGAATAAATCCCACTTGGTCGTGGTGAATAATCCTTTTAATGTACTGTTGAATCCTTTTGGCTAGTATTTTGGTGAGGATTTTTGCATCTGTGTTCATCAAGGATATTGGTCTGTAGTTCTCTTTATTGATGGGATCCTTGTCTGGTTTTGGGATCAGGGTGATGCTGGCCTCATAAAATGAATTTGGAATTTTTCCTTCCATTTCTATTTTTTGGAACAGTTTCAGGAGAATAGGAATTAGTTCTTCTTTAAATGTTTGGTAGAATTCCCCTGGGAAGCCGTCTGGCCCTGGGCTTTTGTTTGTTTGGAGATTTTTGATGACTGTTTCAATCTCCTTACTGGTTTTGGGTCTGTTCAGGCTTTCTATTTCTTCCGGGTTCAGTTGTGGTAGTTTATATGTCTCTAGGAATGCATCCATTTCTTCCAGATTGTCAAATTTGTTGGCATAGAGTTGCTCATAGTATGTTCTTATAATTGTCTGTATTTCTTTGGTGTTCATTGTGATCTCTCTTCTTTCATTCATGATTTTATTTATTTGGGTCCTTTCTCTTTTCTTTTTGATAAGTCTGGCCAGGGGTTTATCAATCTTATTAATTCTTTCAAAGAACCAGCTCCTAGTTTCATTGATTTGTTCTTTTGTGGTTTTTTTTTTTGGTTTCTATTTCATTGATTTCTGCTCTGATCTTTATGATTTCTCTTCTCCTTCTGGGTTTAGGGTTTCTTTCTTGTTCTTTCTCCAGCTCCATTGGGTGTAGGGTTAGGTTGTGTACCTGAGACCTTTCTTGTTTCTTGAGAAAAGCTTGTACTGCTATATATTTTCCTCTCGGGACTGCCTTTGTTGTGTCCCACAGATTTTGAACCACTGTGTTTTCATTATCATTTGTTTCCATGAATTTTTTCAATTCTTCTTTAATTTCCTGGTTGACCCATTCATTCTTGAGAAGGATGCTGTTTAGTCGCCATGTATTTGGGTTCTTTCCAAATTTCCTCTTGTGATTGAGTTCTAGCTTCAGAGCATTGTGGTCTGAAAATATGCAGGGAATGATCCCAATCTTTTGATACCAGTTGAGACCTGATTTAGGACCGAGGATGTGATCTATTCTGGAGAATGTTCCATGTGCACTAGAGAAGAATGTGTATTCTGTTGCTTTGGGATGAAATGTTCTGAATATATCTGTGATATCCATCTGGTCCAGTGTGTCATTAAAGGCCTTTATTTCCTTGTTGATCTTTTGCTTGGATGATCTGTCCATTTCAGTGAGGGGAGTGTTAAAGTCCCCTACTATTATTGTATGATTGTTGATGTGTTTCTTTGATTTTGTTATTAATTGGTTTATATAGTTGGCTGCTCCCACGTTAGGGGCATAGATATTTACAATTGTTAGAGCTTCTGGTTCGACAGATCCTTTGAGTATGATATAGTGTCCTTCCTCATCTCTTATTATAGTCTTTGGCTTAAAGTCTAATTGATCTGATATAAGGATTGCCACTCCTGCTTTCTTCTGATGTCCATTTGCATGGTAAATTGTTTTCCACCCCCTCACTTAAATCTGAAGGTGTCTTTGGGTTTAAAATGAGTTTCTTGTAGGCAACATATAGATGGGTTTTGTTTTTTTATCCATTCTGATACCCTGTGTCTTTTGATTGGGGCATTTAGCCCATTAACATTCAGGGTAACTATTGAGAGATATGAATTTAGTGCCCTTGTATTGCCTGTAAGGTGACAGTTAGTGTATATTGTCTCTGTTCCTTTCTGATCTACTACTTTTAGGGTCTCTCTTTGCTTAGAGGACCCCTTTCAATATTTCCTGTAGAGCTGGTTTGGTGTTTGCAAATTCTTTCAGTTTTTGTTTGTCCTGGAAACTTTTAATCTCTCCTTCTATTTTCAGTGATAGCCTAGCTGGATATAGTATTCTTGGCTGCATGTTTTTCTCGTTTAGTACTCTGAATATATCATACCAGCTCTTTCTGGCCTGCCGGGTCTGTGGATAAGTCTGCTGCCAATCTAATATTTTTACCATTGTATGTTACAGACTTCTTCTCCCGGGCTGCTTTCAGGATTTTCTCTTTGTCACTAAGACTTGTAAATTTTACTATTAGGTGACGGGGTGTGGACCTATTCTTATTGATTTTGAGTGGGGTTCTCTGCACCTCCTGGATTTTGATGCTTGTTCCCTTTGTCATATTGGGGAAATTCTCTCCAATAATTCTCTCCAATATACCTTCTGCTACCCTCTCTCTTCTTCTTCTGGAATCCCAATTATTCTAATGTTGTTTCGTCTTATGGTGTCACTTATCTCTCGAATTCTGCCCTCGTGGTCCAGTAGTTGTTTGTCCCTCTTTTGCTCAGCTTCTTTATTCTTTGTCATTTGGTCTTCTATATCGCTAATTCTTTCTTCTGCCTCATTTATCCTAGCAGTGAGAGCCTCCATTTTTTATTGTACCTCATTAATAGCTTTTTTGATTTCAACTTGGTTAGATTTTAGTTCTTTTATTTCTCCAGAAAGGGCTTTTATATCTCCAGAGAGGGTTTCTCTAATATCTTCCATGCCTTTTTCGAGCCCAGCTAAAACCTTGAGAATCGTCATTCTGAACTCTATATCTGACATATTACCAATGTCTGTATTGATTAGGTCCTTAGCCTTCGATACTGCCTCTTGTTCTTTTTTTTTTTTTTTTTTTTTTTTTTGTGGTGAATTTTTCTACCTTGTCATTTTGTCCAGATAAGAGTATATGAAGGAGCAAGTAAAATACTAAAAGGGTGGCAAATACCCCAGGAAAATATGCTTTAACCAAATCAGAAGAGATCCCATATCGTGGGGGGGGGGGGTTGTTTAAAAGAGGTTCAGAAAAAAAAAAAAGAAACAATTAAAAAAAGAAAACGAATAAAGAAAAAATATAAAAAAGAAAAAAACATATATTAGATAAACTAGTTTAAAAACGTTAAAAAAGAAAAGTGTAAAAGTTAAAAAAAATTAGCAACAGAAGAAAAAAAATTGAAAAAAAAAATTAAATTTACACCAAGACTAAAGAATCATGGGGAGAAAGCCATGAGTTCCGTGCTTTGCTTTTTCCTCCTCTGGAATTCCGCTGCTCTCCTTGGTATTGAACCCGCAGTCCTTGGTAGATGAACTTGGTCCTGACTGGATTTCTTGTCGGTCTTCTGGGGGAGGGGCCTGTTGTAGTGATTCTCAAGTGTCTTTGCCCCACACGGAATTGTACCACCCTTACCAGGGCCGGGCTGAGTCATCAGCTCAAGTTTGCTTTCGGGAGCTTTTGTTCCCTGAACGCTTTCTGTAGAGTTCCGGAGGATGGGAATGAAGATGGTGGCCTCCCAGTCCCCAGCCCGGAGGAGCTGAGAAGGGCCCCAGTCCTCAGTGTGCCCTCAGAGAATAGCGCCCAATTACTCCCGTCTCCCTGGCCTCCGGCCACACTCTGAGCTCACCGAGCCTGCGATCAGTTCAAGGTAAGCCCAAGCTGAGAGCTCACTCCTCGGCTCTGTCTCTGTAGCCAGCTTCCCTGTTCTAATACTTGCAAGCTCTCGACACTCAGACACCCCCAATCCTTCTGTGACCCTGTGGGACCTGAGGCCACGCTGACCCCGCATGGGCTTCACCCCGGTTTAGCCTCTGGAACAGACTTTTAAAAGTCCTCGTCCTGATTTAGTGCTGTGTTGCTCCGCTGCTTGCCGGGAGCCAGCCCCTCTCCCTGCGGTCTATCTTCCCGTTGCTTTGGATTCACTTCTCCGCCAGTCCTACCTTTCAGAAAGTGGTTGATTTTCTGTTTCTAGAATTGCTGTTCTTCTCTTCGATCTCCCACTGGATTTGTAGGTGTTTGCAATCTTTAGATAAGCTATCTAGCTGATCTCCTGCTACCCGATGTAGTCTCAGCCTGCTATTTCTCCGCCATCTTGACTCCTCTCTAAGCCAAATTTTTTTCCAAAATTATTTTCTGCTGTGACCAAAGCTATAAAGTCATTATCCCATTGTTTTTCACCTTCATGTTGACTTAAATTACACCATTTTCAAGAAACTGCTAATAGTGAAAAAAAAAAAAATAAGGGCACCTGGGTGGCTCAATTGACTAAATAGCTGATTCACTCTCAGCTCAGGTCATGATCTCAGGGTCATGGACTCAAGTCTCACATAGGGGTCTGCATACAGCATGGAGTCTGCTTGAGATTCCCTCCCTCACTCTTTCTCTCCTGCCCTTCCCCCCCCCCATGCTTGCTCTCTCTCTCTGAAATAGATAATCTTTTTCAAAAATTAAAAAGATAAAATGCCAAAGATGATACACAGCTGTGAAAACACAATTTTTTTTTTAATTCAAATCATGTTTGGCTATGGACATGATCTGAATTATTAGAGAAAATACCATGAAAATGCAACTGAGAGTCATTTTGAGATTAAAATACAGAAGATTAGTTCAATGTAGCATATCAAAAATAAAGGAAAGTTAAAGAAGTGAGAGGATAATTCTGTTTTTGAACTTATTTTTAGAAATTTTATTACAACTAAGGTAACAAAATTGGCTTTTCATTAAAGGAACAGAGTAAAGGAGTAGATTAAATTAGATTTTTTGGAAATAAGAAGTTCCAGAAGTTTCTCTTCCAGCTGAAAGTACTTCATTTCAGGAAATAATTATACATTCTGATCCCAACATATAAAAAAAATTGTAAGAATTCTTCTGTTTTCTAAAAATACCCATCTGAATTCCATTTATATAGTAAGTAAACAAAATGTTCTTTTAATCAAAGTGAAAAAATTTTATATTGACTGCTGTTATATTTCCTGTGGCTAAATATGTAAAGATATTATCCAAACTGATATCACATATATATTGATTCATCTAAAATCGTTCAGTTCAACAATTTAATTAGAACACACAAATGTTTTAACCCTAAGTAAGTTACAAAGTCATGTATAGAAATGTTTTTGTATTGCCATTGACCTTATAGACATGTCTTGGATATTTGAGAAAAAAGTCATAAAAGCACAATTAAGAAGTATTTTGAGCTGTTTCTTAAATACAGACTATTTATTCAATGTAACATTTCCAAAATAAAGAAGAGTTAGAAAAAGAAAAAAGAAAAAGAATTCTGATCCTGAGCTTATTTTTAGAGAGTTTATTGCATCCAGGGGAAACAAAAACAGTTTCTTATTTAAAGAACCTAATAAAAGAGTAGATTAAGTACGTCAGCCTATTATGGAAATGGAGATGAGGCCCAGAGGCTTCTTTACTTTCAGTTAAAAGCTTAATTTCTGGAAAGCATTATACTTTCCAATCACAATACATAAAAAGACTAATGAGAATTCGTCTTTTCTTAAGCTTCTTCATAATCCGTTTGCGCAGACTTTCCTTTCAGTGGGGGTTTCGGTGTAAATGACAATCCATTTGAGCTTCATTTCAGACACCAGCGTTTTAGGTTGTGTTGTGTTACAACACAGTGAACAGAAGGACTGCGGGCATATATGACTGAGAGCTTTTGCTTGGAAGAGAGATTTTGCTGAAGAAAATCAGGGACATGGAGCTATGTTCAGCATATCTTGAAGAGAATTATGAGGGTTTGTTTCAAGTACAGATTATGGCTGGACTCCATGACCTCTTGAGAGAACATATGGAGATAAAGGCTTCAAATAGAGAAGAGAATTTTCATTAAGGATTCTATGAAATGTTAAGCACCACCTCTTTTGACAAAGATTACAAAGTGTGAGGAAAGCAATAAAAAATACTACATAAAACACAGTACTGAGTGAGAACTGCAATCTCAGTATCCTTTTTTAACAGAAACATTGGATATAAAGGCAGAGGCAGGAGGCCAGTGGGAATAAGCATAGCTATGGTGTGTGTTATCTCCAGTAGCTTCTGAAGCACAAGAAGTCCATGAGGAAGACTGGAGCAAAGAGCACAGAGAGGTGACATGTGTGAAGTACCAAGAAATATTTTGGGGGTCGTGAGAAGATATTGCATGGGTCTTGTGCTTTTAAACCTTATGTGATAGGGCACCTGGGTGGCTCAGTTGATTAAGCAATGGCCTTCAGCTCAAGTCATGATCCTGGAGTCCTGGGATTGAGTCCCACATCAGGCTCCCTGCTCAGCAGAGAGTCTGCTTCTCCTGCAGACCTCTCTCTTCTCATGCTCTATCTCTCTCATTCTCTCTCTCAAATAAATAAACAAAATCTTTAAAAAAAAATCCTTATGCTGATAGGAAAAAGGTTCAGTAAAATTTGATTCATTTGTCTTAATATAATGTAATAATATCTATACAATAATATAATGTATATAATATATGCATAATATAAATATATACATTATATAACTACATACATAATATATAATATATAATATGCATATATAATATAATGTGTATAATATAATGTGTATAATGTAATAATATCTATAACCTGTGACCCATAGGTTATATTGATAATATAAACTAATTTTCATTAGAAAAAGCTTCCCTAAAGAATCTTCTTTATAAAATGAATGTAGTTTGTATATGTAAGCAAACAAATATAGTGGGAAATAGTGTCTCCTCCAACATAGTTTTTGCCACTGACTATCCTGATAATGAGTTACCTTTATTGTCTGTCTGCCCTTTTTTCATGTCTATAAAATAAATATAATAATACTGACCTCACTTTATTTTGTTAACATCACTAGCAAAGAAGATACAATATGTAATTCTGCTTTTGAGCTCATTGGATAATCTGGTAATTAAATTTGTATATATATTAAATTTAGTTAATTAACAACTTAATGAAAATACTCACCATTTTTTGCAAATATTCACCATTTTCTTTTATTCATTAATTCATTCTTTCATAATTTTTGACTGCACAATTGTCAAGCACTGTACTTCATCAAAATCAGATATTCTGTAATGCTAAGAAACTATTATTCATATTGTCTGGTAAGAAATAAAAAATGAGTTCAAGTAAGCTTTTAGTCTCTTGATAATACCTTGTTCAAAGACTTGGAAGTCCTCCTAAAGTAACACAGTCTTTTTTAGGAAAATCCAGGCCCTTAACACTATATGTTTTTCTTTCTTTTGTTATATATCTAATGTGGTAGAATCTAAGACAGGACACCAAAAGCTAACAAGTTAATTTTCCATGAATTTTAATACTGGTTTAAAGATGATGTTACTTAACAGTTTTTTTAATAAATTCTTAATTTTTTAAAAAAATTTATTTATTATAGAAAGAGAGCACACAAGCAGGAGGGTCAGGGAGAGGGAGGGAGAATCCCAAGAAGACTCACACTGAGTGTGGAGCCCTACTCCTGAGATCACAACCTGAGCCAAAACCAATTATGAGATGTTTAACAAACTGTGTCACCCAGGCACCCCAATGCTACTTAACATTTTTTTATAAATAATCATACATTAAACAAATATCTTCAAAATTAAAACTTAATTAAAAATATATTTTAGAGGGGATGGAGTAACTGGGTGATGGACATTGAGGAGGGCAAGTGATGTGATGAGACCTGGGTATTATATGAGACTGATGAATTGCTGAACCCTACCTCTGAAACTAATAATACACTATATGTTAATTAATTGAATTTATTTTTTTTAAAGATTTTATTTATTTATTTGACACACAGAGAGAGGGAGAGAGCATGTACAGGCAGAGGAGAAACAGACTCCCAGCTGAGCAAGGAGCCCGATGCAAAACTTGGTCTCAGGACCCTAGGATCATGACCTGAGCTGAAGACAGCTGCTTAACCAACTGAGCCACCCAGGTGCCCCTAATTAATTGAATTTAAATAAATAAATAAATAAATAAATAAATAAAAATTTTTTAAAAATTATTTTATGTATGATATCCAAGTGTTAGATTTTAGGTAATTTACAAAAGTAGAAAACAAATTCAAAGTAATAATAATTATCAGCTATTAAATATTCAATATATTTTGATTTATATAATGTATTGAAAATATTAGTATGTGGGGTGCCTGGGTGGCTCAGATGGTTAAGCATCTGCCTTCAGCTCAGGTCATGATCCCAGGATTCTGGGATGGAGCCCCACCTCAGTCTCCCTCTCAGCAGGGAGTCTGCTTTCCCTTCTGCTCCTGCCTCTCTCCCTTGTTCATGCTCCATCTCTCTCTCAAATGAATAAATAAAATCTTAAAAAAATAAAAAAGAAAATATTAGTATGAGTGAAAGGAAAAGTTGAAATAAGGCAAAATCAGTTTAGAACGTAGATCTAAGAACACAGAGCAAACTTAATGGGTGAAAAATGCACACTTTATTTTTTGTTTTGAATAAAATATTTGAATCAAAATTAAAAGTCATTTAGTTCTTGATGAAATGGTGAACTGAACACCCACTTTAGTGACTTTGAGGAAATTACAAAAGTATGATAGAGATCTGAGGAACTATTGTTGAAATTAAAAGTGGGCGTGTGTAAGAGAGGTGCTACCAGCAGTCTTGATAAGGGGTGCTTAATTGGAAAGAGAAGATTATATAAACTTTCAGTTATTCTATTAATTTACAAAGATATGCATCTTAGGGAACCTTGGTGGCTTAGTCCTTTAAGCATCGCCTTCAGCTCAAGTCATGATCTCAAAGGTCCTGGGAATGAGTCCCCCATTGAGCTTCCTACTCCGCAGAGAGCCTGCTTCTCTCTCTCCCTCTGCTGCTCTCCCTGTTTGTGCTCTCTCTCTTGTCTGTCAAATAAATAAATAAAATCTTAAAAAAAAAAAAAAAAGATAAGCATCTTAAAATGATATAAACATCCTTTCCTAGACCTTGTTATTGTTTTTTATTTTATTATATAACACTTCCCTCTGACTCATTACTTATAGTTTCCCAATATTCTTCTGTTGTTTGATTGTGATAAGTTGTATACAAATGCTCAACTCAATCAATATTCACTAAGTGGACACACCCAAGTAAACAGCACTCTTATCAAGAAATAGAACATTACCAGTGCCCAATAAACTACCACCATCCTCTTCCCTAGTTTCTAACCATATCTTCTCCCAGGGATAGCCAGCATTTTTTTACTTTATATTTATTGAATCACATGGTATGAATTGTTTTGTATCTGACCTCTTGTACCCAACATTATATCTGTAATGCTGTTGTGTGTAGTAGTAGTTTCTTCATTCTTGCATATTTTGTTGCATGTACACATTGCAATGTTTATTTTTCTGTTAATGTACGTCTGGATTGTTTCCCTTTGTAGACTCTAATTAATGGACTTGCTGTGAACATTTTTATACCTTTCTTTTGGTTAACTTATTTACACAGTTCTGCTGAGTATATCCCAAAGATGGGAACTTTTGGGTCATAGAGCATGGGTAAAGGGGTATGCCTACATCTCAACTGTAGCAAATATTGACAAACAGTTTTCCAAACAACTTGTATCATGTACATTTATCCAAGCACTGCTGGAATTCCATTTATTCCACAGCCTTGACATTTTCTTAAATTCAACACAAAATTGTTATTTTGACATTCTCTCTCTTGTTTTAATTATGCCATTCTTTATGGGGTTTTGGTAATAACATTTATGACTTGAATTTGCATTTCCCTGATTACTAATGAGTTGAAGGGCCCCTTTTTATATATTTATTGATCATTTGGATAGTCTTTTAATGTCATGACTATTCAAATATTTGTCTGTTTTTTTCCCACTGATCTGTAAAAGTTCTTTATACAGTCTCATCATGAGTACTTTGTCCAATGTGCACACTGTAAAATATCTCTTTCCACTTGATGGCTTTCATTTCCCATCTTCTAAAGGTGTTTTTTGATGAACAAAATTGTTAACTTTAATGAAATCTAGTACTTAATCTTGATGGGTTAGCAAGTTTCCTGTTGGATTTAAGAAATCTTTGTCCACTCTAAGATCACAAAAACGTTGTTTCCTTCTAAAATCTTTACTGTTTTAATGTTCAAATTTAAATCTATATTCATCTTAAATTTCTTGTTTTGTATGAAATGTGGTAGGAGTAAAAACTAATTTTTTTCATACAGTTACCTAACTGTCCATGCACCATTTCACTGAAAGGCCACTGTTGTTTCCTCACTACAGTGTAGAGTCATCTGTTTTACAACAGGTGATAATACATGTGTGGGTCATTGTCTAGACACTATAATCAGTACCAATTTCCTATTTGTCTAATCTTGTATCCACACCACAACATTATTTTCTACAGCTCAATAGGCTTTACAATCTTTTAGTGTAAGTTTTCCACTTTGATTTCTGTGTTCAAGATTGCCTTTAGTATTGCACCTAGTATTAACTTTTTAATTTTGACCAAGAAAAAAAAAGTAGCTGGAATTTTGATTGGGATTGGTTGAACATAAAATACTGATTCTTCCAATATGTAAAGCAGAACATTTTTCCATTTATTTAGGAACTTAATACCACTTGATAACGTTTTTTTTTTTAATCAAGATCTTTCATCAGATTTTCTCTGAGGAATTTGATGTATTTTTATTGTTCACATAATAGAAAGCTTAATTTAATTTTCTATTTCTTTATTTCTGAGTTATGGAAATATAGTTAACTGTAAATATTATGCTTATTTTCAGTAAGTATCTAAATTATTTTCATAATTGTAATATTCATCTTTAGAATTTGAGAGCACCTAGCATAAATAATCATGTTATCTGCAAAAAAAAATGCTTTCTCTTTCCAAACCTCTTGTCTTTTATTTCCTTTCTCTATATCACTGGGTAGGATCCCAGGAAAATGTCAAATTGAAGTGGTGATAGCTAGGATACTTGCCTCATTGCTGATCTAAGGAGGAAGTATTAAGTATAATGTTTGCTCTAGAATTTTTGTAGATATTCTATCAGATTAAGGGATTTTTTTTAACTTAATATGCTAAAAGTTATTTTGGGGTTTTTTGGCAACATAAATATGTCTAATTTTATTGGATACTTCTATTATGACCTTATATTTTAAGTGGATCCTTGTAGCAGAATATAGATGCATTTTCTTTTTATCCAATCTCACAATCTTCATCTTTTAATTGGAGTGTTTAACCCATTTAAATTAAAAGTGGATTTCTATATAAAACTTTATTTATTTTCTACTGAATTCGTATGCTTTGCATTCTTTTTCTTGCTCTTTTCTTGCCTTTATTTAGATTAATCAATATTTTTGTTATTCTATTTCTTCCCCTGCCCACCATCAAGCCAATACTTAACATATTCTTTCACTATTCATTTCATACTAACTTTAGAAATTCCTCCTTGACTTTTACCACTTCTCAAATATTGCAGTAACTTAGATCACCTTACCTCTGTATCTTTGTATCCTCTTCTCTCACAATTTGTGTTATTTTTAACACACATTTAATTTCTGTATATATACTGAAATATGAAACTATATTGCTAATAATGTTTTGTGAAATCAATATTACATTATGTCTATTCACACATTGGCTTTTCTTTGGCTCTTTTTTCTTTTCAATATTTTTGTGAACCTGCTTTCTGTCTGAAGGACTCTTTTTCATATATTTTATAATACATATGTACTGGCAGTGGATTTTGTCATTTCCTTAATGTCCGAAATTGTTTTTATTTTGCTTTTCTTTGGGGAGGACATATTTGCATAGTTCAGAATTGGAACTAATTTATTTAATTTATTGCTTCATAGCATTTCATTATTTTCTGACTTCCACTATTTCTGTTGAGAAGCTGCATCTCAGAATCATTGTTTTTCCCCTGAAGGAAATGTCTCTTTTCTCTGGTTGATTTTATATTTTTCTCTCTGTAGTTGTCAGCAATTTGATTATAACGTCTAGATACAGTTCTTGTATTTTTTTAAATATTTTATTTATTTATTTGTCAAAGGGAGAAAAAGCAAGCACAAGCAGGGGGAGCAGCAGGTAGAAGGAGAAGCAGGCTCCCTGCCAGGCAAGGAGCCCAATGCAGGAGTTGGTCCCAGAACCCTGGAATCCTGACCTGAGCCAAAGGCAGATGCTTAACCAACTGAACCACCTAGGCATCTCAAGTTCTTGTATTTTCATGCATGGGTTATTAGAGCTTCTGAAAACTGAGGATTAAAATCTTTTATTACTTGGATACTTTTGGACTGTTCCCTATATGAATATATTTTTCTGTGCATTACCTTTCTTTTCTTGATACCATTTCCCAACTCATTCTCTTTCTCTCTCTTCTGTAGCTTTCTCTCCTCCTGTACTCCCTCTCTGTCTCTATCTCTCTGTCTCTTTGTCTCTGTCTCTGTCTCTGTCTCTCTCTCTCTCTCTCACACACACACACACACTTTCTTGGTTTTTCTGTCTTTTCATTTGAATATGCTCTATTAACATATTCCAGCCATTTTTTGGTCTTCTAATAGAGCTAAACAGCTGTTAAATCTACCCAAAATTTTCAACATTTCACCCACTGTGTTTTATGGAGAATTTACTTTTAGCTTATTATTTTACAAATTTCTGCTATAGTTCATTTGTGAAAACTCATTCCTTATATTAAGTTATTTGAAGAAGTCAAGGGAGGGAGAAAACTATACTCAATCCTTTGTAGCATCTCTGAAAGAACTCTGATAGCCATCAGCCACCTGAAAAGGAAAAAAAGAAAACTGAGCTCATGGAGGCAGTAGCACCAATTATAAAGAAGAAAATTGTCAGTAAAGACCTATTTTGAGAAAATTTCATCGCTTAAACAGCTGGCTCTGAAAGAGCTCTAATAGAGCAATAATAGTCTCCTAGTAAATCTGTAGAACTGAGGAGCAATTACCCCCCAGCTATTATGCCCAATAGTCCTATTAGTGGCTCTATCTAGCTTCTAAGGACACTGTTTGACATGGTCACACACAGTTCAGAGAGTTAAGAGAATAAAGGAAGAAAAAGTTCTCTTTGCTTCCTCACAAATAGACCCATAGCAGACATGGAATTTAGTCAGGCCAACTCAGTTGGTGGCACTTTCAGAAAGAAGATTTAAAATAAATCACACAGACTCCATCTCTGCAACTGAAGTGAAAGCGGAGCTTATACCAATAAAGTACTTGAATTTTTTTCTTTTTTTTTTTTATTTTAATTCCAGTTTGGTTGACATACAGTGCTGTATTAGTTTCAGATGTACAATATAGTGTTTCAATAATTATATACATTATTCAGTGTTCATTATGATGAGTGTACTCTTAACCCCCTTCACCTTTTTCACCCATCCCCTCACTCACCTCCCCTCTGGTAACCATCAGTTTGTTCTCTATAGTTAAGAGTCTGTTTTATGGCTTGTCTCTCGTTTTTGTTCATTTGTTTTGTTTCTTAAATTCCACATATGAGTTAAATCACATGGTATCTTCACTTTTGTATATATATATACACCCCACACACACATCTTTGTACATTCATCTATCAGTAGACATTTGGGTTTCTTCCATAATTTGGCTATTGTAAATAATGCTGCAATAAACATAGGGTGCATGTATCTTTTCAAATAGGTGTTTTTGTATTCTTTGGGTAAATATCCAATAGTGGAATTACTGTGTCATATGCTAATTCTATTTTTAATTTTTTGAGGAATCTCCATACTGTTTTCCACAGTGGATGTACCAATTTAAATTCCCACCAACAGTGCACAAAGGTTCTTTTTTCTCCATATCCTTGCGAACACTTCTTTCTTGTGTTTTTGATATTAGCCATTGTGACAGGTGTGAGGTGATATCTCTGTGTGGTTTTGATTTGAATTCCCTAATGATGAGTGATGCTGAGCATCTTTTCAAGTGTCTATTTACCATCTGGATGCTTTCTTTGGAAAAATGTCTGTTCGAGTCTTCTGCCCATTTTTTAATTGGATTATTTGGGGGGTTTTTTGGTGTTGAGTTTTATAAGTTCTTTATGTATTTTGGATACTAACCCCTTATAGGATATGTCATTTGCAAATATGTTTTCCCATTCAGCAAGGTGTCTTTTAGTTTTCTTGATTGGTTCCTTCACTGTGCAAAAACTTTTTTATTTTTATGTAGTCTGATTGGTTTATTTTTGCTTTTGTTTCCCTTGCCTTAAGAGACATATCTGGAAATGTTGTTACCGCCAATGCCAGAGAAATTACTGCCTGTACTTTCTTTTATGGTTTTTTTTTTTAATTATTTCAGGTCTCACATTTAAATCTTTAATCCATCTTGAGTTTATTTTTGTGTATGGTGTGAGAGAATGGTCTAGTTTCATTCTTCGGCATGTAGCTGTCCAGCTTTCCCAACACCATTTGTTGAAGAGACTATCTTTTTGCCATTGCATATTCTTGCCTCCTTTGTCAAAGATTAATTGATCATATAATCATGGATTTATTGCTGGGCTGTCTACTCTGTTCTGTTGATCCATGTGCCTATTTTTGTGCTAATACCGCACTGTTTTGATTACTGTAACTTTGTAATATAACTTGAAGTCTGGAATTATGATACTGCCAGTTTCACTTTTCTCTTTCAAGATTGCTTTGGCTATTTGGGGTCTTTTGTGGTTCCATGCAAATTTTAGGATTGTTCTACTTCTGTGAAAAGTGCTGTTGGTATTTTGATAGAGATTGCATTGAGCCTGTAGATTGCTTTAGGTAGTAGGGACATTTTAATAATATTTGTTCTTCCAGTCCATGAGCATGGAATATCTTTCCACTTGTTTGTGTCATCTCTAATTTCTTTCACCATTGTTTTATAGTTTTCAGAGTACAGATCTTTCACCACTTTGGTTAAGTTTATTCCTAAGTATTTTATTATTTTGGTGCAATTGTAATGGGATTGTTTTCTTAACTTCTCTTTCTGCTACTTTATTATTAGTGTATAGAAATGCAACAGATTTCTGTAAAATGATTTGTGTCTTGCAACCTTACTGAATTCATTTATCATTTCTCATAGTTTTTTGGTGGTTTATAGGGTTTTCTATATCATCTGCAAATAGTGAAAGTTTTACTTCCTCCTTGCCAATATGGATGCCTTTCATTTCTTTTACTTATTTGATTGTTGTGACTAGGATTTTTAATACTATGTTGACTAAAAGTAGAGAGAGTAGAAATCCCTGTCTTATTCCTGACCTTAGGGATAAAACTCTCTGTTTTTCTCTATTGGGGATAATGTTACCTGTGGGTTTTTCATCTATGGCCTTTATATGTCAAGGTATATAAACCTACTTTGTTGAGGTTTTTTTATCATGAATGCATTTTGTACTTTGTCAAATGCTTTTTCTACATCTATTAAAATGATCATATTGTTTTTATCCTTTCTCTTGTTGATGCAATGTATCATGCTGACTGATTTGCTAAAAATTATTTTTAAAATACTTCAAGTAAAATGATCAGAAGACATGAAAAGACACTTCTCCAAAGAAGACATACAAATGGCTAACAGACACATGAAAAAATGTTCATCGTCATTAGCCATCAGAGATTCAAATCAAAACCACATTGAGATATCACCTTACACCAGTTAGAATGGCCAGAATTGACAGTAAACAACATGTGTTGGAGAGGATGTGGAGAAAGGGAACCCTCTTATACTGTTGGTGGAAATGCAAGTTGGTGTAGCCACTTTAGAAAACAGTGTGTGGATTCCTTAAGAAATTAAAAAGAGCTTCCCTATGACCCTGAAATTGCACTGCTGGGTATTTACCCCAAGGACACTGACGTAGTGAAAAGAAGGGCTACCTGTACCCCAATGTTCATAGCAGCAATGGCCACAGTTGCCAAACTGTGGAAAGAACCAAGATGCCCTTCAATGGATAAATGGATAAAGAAGATATGGTCCATATATACAATGGAGTATTATGCCTCCATCAGAAAGGATAAATACCCAACTTTTGTATCAACATGAATGGGACTAGAAGAGATTAAGCTGAGTGAAATAAGTCACCAATAACCAATTATCATATGGTTTCACTTGTGGAGTATATGGAATAACACAGAGGACATTGGGAGACAGAAAGGAGAAGTACGTTGGGGGAAATTCGATGGGGAGACAAACCTTGAGTCTGTGGACTTGAGAAACTGAGGGTTTTGGAGGGGAAAGAGGTGGAAGGTTCGTTGAGCCTGGTGGTAGGTCTTGTGGAGGGAACATATTACATGGAGCACTGGGTGTGGTGCATCAACAATGAATTCTGGAACACTGAAAAGAATTAAAATGAAATAAAATACTTGAAGTAGATCTGCCCCAGTTCCCAAATTCATATGTTCGAGTTCTAATTCCCAATGTAACTGTACTTGGAGATAGGGTTTCTTGTAGGTAATGAAGGTTGAATGAGGTCATTAAGGGTGGGGTCTTAATCCAACAGGTCCATGACTTTATAAGAAGAGAAAGAGAGAAATGTTTCTTTTTCTTTCCACCATATGTGAACACAATGAGAAGGCAGCCATCTGCAAACCAGGAAGAGAATCCTCCCTGGGAACCATCAGCCAGTACATGGATCTTGGACTTCCAACCTCCAGAACTGATAAAATAAATTTCTGTTGTTTGAGTCTGTGATATTTTGTTATAGCAGCCTAAGCTGACTAATACATACTCTTTTGAGTTTCTGGCTCTGTCCTAGATGCATTATGGGCATTATATTGCTTAATATCATCTAATGATAAAAGTTAAAAATTTTCTTCATTTGCTAACAATAAGGAAGTTGATAGTCCGAGAAATGCGCCTTAAATTTCTCTTACATTTGTTTGGCTCTGATGTCTTTTTACATCACATAAACAATTTCTCATCAAATGAAAGATTCAGACTCTTTTAGGCATTTATTAGTTAAACAGTTCAATTAAAAGGGATTGAAACAATTAAATTAAACAATTAAAAGGCATTGGAAGGAAAAGAGGACATTGCACTAAACCCCTGGGCAAGGCAGACTTACAGGTTTAGGATGGATCCTTGAGTCAATTAAATATATCTGCTCATTATTTAGATGATTATCATGACATTATTTCCTCCATTCTCCTCAAATCATTATATTGTATAAAAACCTAACATAGTATTTTATTTTTCTTATTTTTTTTAAGATTTTATTTATTTATTTGACAAAGAAAGAGAGAGATCACAAGTACGCAGAGAGGCAGGCAGAGAGAGAGGGAAGCAGGCTCCCCACTGAGCAGAGAGCTGAATGCAGGGCTGGATCCCAGGACCCTGAGATCATGACCTGAGCCGAAGGCGATGGCTTAACCCACTGAGCCACCCAGGTACCCCCCTAACTGTAGCATTTTAATCATCAAGATAAAAAAGATTGAACACTTCAGATTTTACTTTTTTTTTAATGGATTGTAAATTTACCATGCATAGAAACAGTATTTCCCTTTTGTTTGTAACAGTTGTGATCTGCATTTTAATCCATAATCCATTTTACTAATCCATTTTAATCCATAATCCATCTTACTAATTATCTTTTTTTTTTTTCTATTAGTTGCACCACAGTTAAAAAAAAAAAGTTAGGTTTATTTTTGTTAAGTGATTTCTGGGAGGCATCATATTGGATAATGGATAAGTAAGCTTGGTATAGTATTTGAGGAATATCTTTCTGCCTTTAAAAATCTTTTATTAATTTATGAATTATCTCAAGTTTGATGTAATATGTTAGAATTGTAGTATTATCACTTATTATGAAGGCCTGGGTAAATTATACTCTCTATGCCTCTATTTTTCCATCTGTAAAATAGGATTAGTGAATTAATTTATAGGGGTTAATGTAATTTTTAAATAATATATAAAAATACCTTAATGTTTAGTAAATAACACCCCAAAATTTTTGTTTTCCTGTGTTTTTGTGGGTAGAATTTCTCAAATCAAAGTGCCTACAGTGGGTTTGACAAATATATTGGGTTTAGTTCTTTCAAGACACTTGGCAAAGCAAGTCTACATCTAATGCAATTAGATATTTTACATTTTTCATTTCACCAAATGAATCAGGACCTCTATTTTGGTATGTTTTAAAGATCTATCAGATCTTTCTATCCAATTCAGATTTTTAAGAGGTCTAGATTATGTAAAATGCAGGGTAGATTATGGAAAAGATATAGATATAATAGATTCATGGGTAAAAGATTACAGAAATTCATTTCAATGGAAAAACATTGACTTAGGTTTTCCATGTGACTGTTGAACAAAATCTATGACAATGAGCTATACCTGATCAATTTTAACCCCTTTACTCAAAATGTACATGAGGATATTTCTTTCCCAGAGGATCACTCTGCATTCTTTCCTCCATGAAGTTATGGGTACAAATGGATGCACATGGCCTTAGCTGCTTCTCTTCTGTAACAATGTGTGCAGAAACAGAATATTAGTGCTAATTCAAAATATTTAAGTTAAATGAAATAAATAAAATAAAATAAATGAAAATAAATAAAAAATGAAATAAAATTAAAAATAAATCATTTGACAGTTAACTATTTCTTGTCTTTTCAAAGCAAGGAAATTATTGAAGGTAGAGAATTTATTAAGCACAGAAACATAAACTCTTAATGACATCTCGTTGATACCCATTTAATTGTTCTTATAACCAGAGGATGTCTGTGTAAGTACACCTTCATTATTCACAAGAAAAAAAGTGCTTCGTGAAAGCTATCAAAATCAATTACAGTTTGTCCACTTTGGGGGGGCCAATGAGGCAGAGAATTAACCTCCAACTAATTTCCAAAGTCATTTACCAGCTGATGGCTTAGTACATTTACTGCCATAGGCACCAGGCACTTTGGAACATTTGCAAAATGCATGCTGTAGAATGCAAGAAACGTATCATTTGGGTCATGATAGACCCATGAGCCATAATTTTTTTTTTAATTTATTTTATACTCGTAAAATCCCCTGAGGTCCAGTAAATACACAATTTAGTTTTATTATGAAAAATATCTCTAAAGTAGACAAGAAATCCTGTGCTCTCTAACACAAACTAAAAATCTTCTGGTCACTTATTAAATTATTCTAAAAGGCACTGTAAAGCTACAGGATTATCATGAGTTTGGATGAATATTATGTTGCATTCCATGTACAATAACAAAACAAATAAGCAGGAACCGTATCCAGACAGTATGACTTTTACAGATGATGAAATTTCTTAAAGTAAATGATAGCTTAAAGTAAAAAATGAAATCATTAATGACTTAATGGACACTGTGGTCTACTTGTAGGTTCTACGTTATTGGAATAGATAATACAAACATATTAACTCTCTAGAGGCACCCTCTTCAGTTGTATGAAGATTTGGTCAAAATCTAATTATCTTATATTTTTACAATGATAACTCTTTGTATCATCTGAGAGTCTGATTTGAACATTACTCTAAAATGTGGAAATTCTTGTACTTTCTATTTAAGTGCATATATGTATTACCCATTGTGGGCAGTATGCAGCTCTTTAAATAAAAGCACTAACTTAATACACAATAGGTTAGGGAAAAAATGTTTCCAGAGATGTCAGGGTAACAGGATGAGAATATGTAACAATGTGCTCAGCATCAACATGTCTGAGAAAATCCTCTTTATGCATTCTGCCAGAGAGATAAATTCATCTACATCAACCTCTAAGAAAGATAACATAATAAAGATGCAGTGTGAAAGGAAATTGATATTTGGTCAGGGGGGAAAGAACAAATGAACATTTGTTAGAATATATTCACACCATTGTTTCGAATACTGACTGATCAAATGAGATTTAAATATCCACGTTTTCAAAAGCAGAAGACACTTAATAGTGTTTGTTTTGTTTTTCTACTCCAGAATCTAACCAGGTACAATGTTTCCTAATTCAATCTTGATAATATTTATCTCATTAATTCAATGGCCTTGGACTTATAATTATCATATTACGCATACAGAAAGAGCTCTCAAGACAGTCACAACAGCAGATAAATATACTTAGAGGGGTAGTTAATCAAACTGGCAATACCTGAAGAGGAAGCAGGGAATCTGAGGATTTCTCAGATTATCTAGATATGCCCAAATATCTTCTCCTTTAAAGCATGGAATGCTCACTATTAAAATTCTGACTGGTTAGTGAATAACATTATGGACTTAACTCTAGAAAGCAAGCCTTACATTATCTTGAGAGTGATTTCCACTTCATGAGCTCAGGGCCACAAAGCAGGGTGTGGCCTAGGGGAGGTGGGAGGGAGCCTGGAAAAGCAGAAGTTGCACTGCGAAGATGATGGAGGAAACAGGATCATTCTAAAATGAGAGGGACAGGCCAGTAAGATACATATTATTTTCCTCATATGTCTTCACTGTGTTTTTAAATTTGTTTCAGTTTCCTTTGGACTACCAGAATAATTTTAGTATGTAATATCTACCAACACAGTCATAACTAGACTGTTATCCACCAGCAAGAATTTGTTACATTCCATTGTGCTAAGCATTACTTTTGAGGTGTCTTTGATAAAAACAAGCACTTACAAAGATTTTGATACTGGGGCCTCTTCAAACTGGGGTAATTAGCTTGCCAGAAGAATCCATGTGTAAACTAGAATACAAAATACCTTTACCTTTTCATTTAAACAGGAAATAAAAAAAGAAATCCTAGTTTTCAGTGGACTACTTTGGCCAATGTCTCCTCCCACATTTCATCAATACAGGTTCTCAGACCCTAGCTAGAGGGTTACTTTATAAATAATTTAGAAGCATTACTGAGGAAACCAAAACTACAAGACTCATTTAACAGATTTGAAGAGAGAAGTTACTATGTGGTATTTAAAATATGATATCTTCATTAATAAAAATTGTGCTCTCATATAATGATCTCCGCTTATAAATTATGTACATATATAGCCACACACACATTGTCATTTAATTATTATCAAATCCTAAATAATTCTTGTACTATCTAGCTTATTCAAATCCCTTCTCTTTGACAATAATATATCAGTGAATTAAATCTCGCAAGTGAAGCAGATGGCATAAATAAGCTGCTCATACCAATGCATAGCATGTGCAAAAGGTTAATTGAACTGCCTCATCACAAATTATATATATATTTTCCACAGTCTAGCAGTGTTTAGAACAAAATGATGTTTTTCCTTAGTTTAATTAGTGTGATGACATTAATTATAACAATTCTAGCACCACTAAAAATAAACCGTGAAAACTTTAATGTATTTTTAAAAATAGTAGTTATTTGACCCTTTAAAGGAACGTTTTATGCTCCTGGTATTGGAAATGGTATTCAAATATTCTTTAAAAATTGAAGAGGTCTCGTAACCTAAAGATGATGACATTCTGCTGGTCAGTGTTCTGTGCAAAAGCCAATGAAGACTGCAGGCCCCAGATGCTTTCTCAAAAATAATTTTCCCAGAAAAATATACAATAATTTCAAAAAGGCACTAAGAAATAGTGATACTGTTGGCTGGCTTTGGTTCTCAAACAACTGAAAACAGATTTGTGAAAGAGGGCAATAGGAGGTCATATCTTCCAACTCTATAAACCTAGATATCTCAGTTGCTGCAAGCTTATATCTTTTTTCTATTTTAGAAGTGGCTTTTCTTTTTCCTATTTCATATGTCATTTTAGTTAATCTATTTCAGATTTTGTAAACTAGCTAACTGTAAAAACCTCATATTAGGAGTAATATTTGAACAGCATATAATAATTGGAGGCAGTGTGCACATGAATGCACACATACATATACCTGTCATTCTTTAGATTCATTATGAGTCATATCTTTGCCTAAAACATATCTATATATTCAGTACAGTATAGGTTCAAGAATATTGTAAGTGGTTCAAGTATTTTTTCAAAGGCATAAATTGAGACTTTAAATTATTGAATCTTTTTCTTAGGGCTGCATTATGTCTGTGTGTGTGTGTGTGTGTGTGTGTGTGTGTGTGTGTACCACATCCTTATCCTTTGGTCTGTTTATGGACACTTAGCTTGCTTCCATATCTTAGCTATTGTAAATAATGCTGCAATAAACAGAAGAGTACATATTTCTTTTCAAATTGTTGTTTTTGTTTTCTTTGGGTAAATATCCAACAGTGGAATTGTTAGATTTCATGGTATTTTATTTTTAATATTTTGAGGACCCTCCATACTGTTTTCCACAGTGGCTGTACCAGTTTACATTTCCACCAACAGTACACAAGAATCCCTTTATCCACATCCTTACCAACACTTGTTATTTCTTGCTGTTTTTATTTTAGTCATTCTAACAGGTGTAGGGTGATCCTCATTGTGGTTTTGATTTGCAGTTCCCTGATAGTGAGTGGTGTTGAGCATCTTTTCCTGTGTCTCTTGGCTATCTGGATGTCCTCTTTGTAAAAGGTATGATCAGGTCCTTTCCCCTTTTTTAATTGGATTGTTTGTGGGTTTTTTGGTGTTGAGTTGTATGACTTCTCTATATATTTCAGAAATGAACTTCTTATCAGATATACCACTTGCAATTATCTTCCCCCACTCAGTAGGTTGCCCTTTTGTTTTGTTGATTTATTTTGCTGCACTTTGTATATTTATGTCCAGTTTTGTTCTTTTTTCTCAGGATTCTTTTGGCTAGTCAAGGTCTTTTGTGGTCCCATACAGATTTTAGCCTTGTTTTTTTCTGTTTCTGTGGAAAATACCATCAGGATTTTGATAGGGATTGCATTGTATCTGTAGACTGCTTTGGGTAATATGGACATTTTAACAATATTAATTCCTCCATTCCATAAGCACAGAATATCTTTTCATTTATTTGTTTCTTGACATAAAAATCGTATTACCTGCTTTCTCAAATTTGCTGTTTGTCATTCTTCTAGTGTTCGAGCTTAAATAGTCTCTGGTTGTCCTGATTGATGATATTGTCTATGTTCATCTACTGCCCAAGTTATCATCTTAAAACACAAATGTTTGCAGTCTGTCACATTGCTTAAAAGTTTTGGTGGTATATCTCCGATTACAGAACAATGATTAAATCCTCCTTCATTTGGCTTCTATAATTGCATCTAGATTTTTCTGGTCTAACTCCAACTTTTCATACAATAGCAAAAACAAAACAAAAACAAAACAAAAAAGGTGTTTCTTAACAGAAAACAAATCATATCCCTATTCATCCCCCTAAGCAACTTCAGTGTCCTCTCAGTGCATTCAGGGGGATTTAAAACAAACAAACAAACAAACAAACAAACAAACCCTCCAAACTCCTAATGGCCTCCAAAGCACTAAATAATGTGTCTTCTTCCTGGCATTCTAATTTATTCTATACCCGTCTCTCTTTTCTCATTACATTCCCATCACACCATTGTTCTTTCAGTTAATTACAAAGACGTGTTCTTTTCCATTTCAAGCCGTCTGTAGATGCTGATCCTCCAACTTAGATGCTATTTTCCCACTCTGTGTCACAGACTTAATTCCTCTTAAGTCTCAATTGTTCCCTGATCAGTCTACTTAATATTAGTTCATCTCCCCCTTCTATTTTAGCCCCTTCTTTCCTTAGTAACATTGATTTTAATTTTTAAGTATTTCTCTATTTTATTTTTTCTTATGTCTACAATTAACACAAAGCCAAAAAAGGCAGACCAGCTCTCTGACTTTTTCATCAGCACATTCTTTAATATGGTTCTTTCGAACTCAGCAGCAATCTAACCTTGTGAATAAACAAGTAAATGAATATGAGATGCTCAATAAATATGTGTAAATTGTGTGTCAATCCTAATTGAATTCCAAGGATGTGGCAGCCATAAAGGGAAGTAAAAAATATTTCTAATGAAAAAAAAAAATAGAAAGTAGAAAATCCATTTTTTTTTATTATACAATAGTTTATTTCCAAAATGCCACTGGTAGATTAAATAGCTTACTGCAGAAGGATATTGAATGGTTCCATTTTGATGTATCACAATTTTACTCTAAGAGTAGATTTATAACGTCCTTTGTCAAATAATGTTTTGTGCCATGAGGATATAAAATTTATTTTTCAATATTTTTCTCAATTTTCTTTTCCAATTAAATGAAGGTAATGTAGAATAGCTTGGTAAAACAAGAGTTGCTATGATTTGGTAATTATTTGAGCAGATAGTTAGGCATATAACATAACACATTTAAAAATATATGTATATACTTATATATAATTATATCTACATAAAAATATGTATGTATATATGTATGTATTTATTTCTAGGTATATATAAATACATATGTGTATATGTACACATGTATATAAATGTACACACAAATATATGTGCATACATATACATAAAATAGTCATTACTAGTTCATTTAGTTAGATCTATATAGCTATGATTATAGCCATGGCGTATTTTCTCTTCTCTGTGCCATGGTACACAAATAGTATCATTAACTTTACTCAAATTCAGGAGGAAAATAAGAAAAAATAACAGTAGAATTCCTATCAGGGGCGCCTGGGTGGCTCAGTGGGTTAAAGCTTCTGCTTTTGGCTCAGGTCATGATCCCAGGGTCCTGGGATCGAGTTCTGCATCGGGCTCTCTGCTTCAGCAGGGACCCTGTTTCCTCCTCTCTCTGCCTGCCTCTCTGCCTACTTGTGATCTCTGTCTGTCAAATAAATAAATAAAATCTTTAATAAAAAAAAAAATAATTCCTATCAATCTGTCTCTCCTCAAGGTGCAAATGACTAGCTTACAGTGCCAAGTGTTAACTAACCGTTATCTTTATGGCCTTATATTTGAACCAGTCCTCAAAAGCAAATAAATATGTTCCTCATGATGTAGGCTTTTTTTTTTTTTTTTTTTTAGACTTATTTATCTGAGAGAGAGAGAGAGAGCTAATGCGCATGGGAGCACGTGTGGCGGGGGAAGGGCGTAGGAGCAGAGGGAGAGAGCGAACAGACTCCCTGCTGAGTGCTGAGTCCGCTGCCGGGCTGAAATCTCCCAAGCCTGAGATCATGACCTGAATGTTAATCAAGAGTCAGATGTTTAACTGACTGAGCCATTCAGGAGCCCCCTCATGATGTAAGCTTTATGAGTGCCTTGAAATGATGTAATGGCTTGCCACCAGTAGAATGTTTCAGTATTTGTCTAGGTACTTTTTCTTTCTTTTACATTTGATACTATGTGTTTCTCTTAGATTCTTCCTTAACTGTTGGTTAGTGAGTAAAATTAGTCCATTCATCTTTTTAATTTTTTTATTTTCTTTTTATGTTTTAAAGATTTTATTTGTTTATTTGACGGAGAGAGAGAGAGCCAGAGAGCACAAGCAGGGTAAATGGCAAAGGGAGAGGGAGAAGCAGGCTTCCCATTGAACAGGAAACCCGAAGCAGGCTAAATCCCTGATTCCTGGGATCATGATCTGAGTCGAAGGCAAGTTGCTTAACTGACTGAGCCACTCAGACACCCTATTTTATTTTATTTACTTATTTTTTAGCAAGGTATGACCTCTTAATTGCTTTAGCATAATATCTTAGTTTAATAATTTCCTTTCTTTTTTCCCTCAAGAAGGACTTATAATTTAAAATCATACTTGAATAATTACATAATATTACATAAGATAGTTATATAAGCACATTCATCATATCTCTGCAGATACAACAGACACAATTATATAGTGTTTGCTGGACCATTAAAAAAGGATTAGTGGTGCCTGGGTGGCTCAGTCTGTTAAGCATCTGCCTTATGATCCCATCCCAGGGTCCTGGAATGGAGCCCCACACTGAGATTCCTGCTCAGGGGGGAGGAGCTTGCTTCCCCTCTCTGTGGGCCCTCCCCCATCCCACTCATTCTCTCTCTTCCTCTCTCTCAAATAAATAAATAAATAAAATCTTAAGAAAAATGGTTTATACTGATAGAAGTTCAGAGTGATGGAAAATTATCTTTGTTGTTATTACAGTATCAAGTCCACAGAAATTTCAGAAGCATTCTGAGTTTCCAGAGAAGCTTAAAACTTCTTAAAAAAAAAAAAAAAAAGGTTTATTTTACTATTGTTCTTCTAGGAATAGGTATTTAGCATTGAAGGGAATTACCCCATTTTTTTAACTTTTCAGTATATAGCCACTACTATTATATATGTAATTTTTAAAAGTTATTATATTTAATCCTTTCAAAAGGCAAAAACATTAACTAAAAAGGTATTTTGGGATAAAGAGAAACCCAGCTGGTCAAAAAAAAAAAAAAAAATCTTTAAGAATGAAGTTTTCCATTGGTTAGGCTTTCACTAACATATTCCATAGCCTATTCAATTTCTAAACAATAGACAAGTTGCATGGGAGTGAATGAAATCATAATATTCTGATTTTCTATCCTGACAATTTATCAGTACATTTTCATAATCAAATCAGAATGTATATATGGTGCATATATACATTCTGTTAAATACACTTAGTATTTTTTCTATTATGTAGATTTCATTTATTTTGAACAGAGTACTTTATATAGATAAAATACTTTATATAGATTTCATTTACTTCTAAACAAAAACCCTACTTGTAGGTGCTGCAATTACCCACACAGTGAATTCACTGGAAACTAAGACTTAAGGGTCAAAATGCATTTCCATTATCATTCTGGTGTATGACTTACTCAGATAGCCCAGTTGTATAGATCTCTCCTCAGGGAGGAGGAAAGGAACTGCTTGGTGTCCTAGAAACTCTGCCTAACTTATTCTCAGAGTATTTGTTTATCTCTGCTATTCTAGGATGTGCATACAAAATGATCCCCCACTAATTCATAGTTTCATATACTTAGTGTTTTCATTTCCCTTTTTCTGAAAAATTCACCCCAATTTTCTTAAAAACCTTCTTGCAATTAGCTCCACTACTGTTCTCACACCAATTTGCACCTGGGGCAGAACATAAATAAATAAACAAATAAAAAATAAAAGGAATACTCAATTATGAAGCTATTTATCTAGTCATTCTCCCTTAAGGTTGTCCAAGAATATAATTTCCTAGTTTTCATTATTGGTTTCTGCATCACTTCCTTTGTTGTTGTTGTTGTTGTTGTTTTGGGAGGGGAGGGTGAGAGAGAATCTTAAGCATTCTCCATGCCCAGTGAGAAGCCCCATGCAGGGCTCCATCTTACAACTCTGAGATCATGACCTGAGCCAAGATCAAGAGTAGGAGTCTTAACTGATTGCACCACCCAGGTGCTCCCCTTTCTTTAAAAAAAAATGTAATTTTTTATTTACCTAAGTAGACCAGCTTCTTCTTATGCATCTCTCTATTTAAAATCAAGCTTTATCTTTGATACCCAGTCTGAGATCTAATCAATGATCCCTAAGATGGTGGGAACACCACCTAGATTTTATTGAGTCTCCCTCTGGCATTGGAGGCATGCCCATTTGACTATATTTTGTATGACATCTAACCCTGTCATCACCTTCCCAGGTTCACACAGTTCTAATGGTGGTACATGTCAGATTTTTGCCCTAAAACTATCTTAATATTATTCATGTAAACTATCTCACCTACATGACCAAAACTGGGGAAACAAATTTTATAGATATCAATGTTTAAAATGGAATGAGGATGTCATGACCAAGTATCTTATTTTGGAAAATTTCTCCCATGATTAAACAACTATAAAACAGGACAGAATACATGAAGTACCACTTCTCATGTGTTGAACAACAGGCAGTAAAAGGTGGTTATCCTTGAGAGAAGGTAAACGTAAGAGGTAAGCCCCACAATCACTTTAGGTTTTTCCTGATAGAACTTTCCAGACCACAGCACAGAGAAGCAAACATACTAGGATAAGTGGAAAGAAATATGCAAAAGAATGAACTTGGATTTTTATTTCACATAATATTAAGAAATTAACTCAAAATGGATCAAAGACTTAAATATAAGATCTAAAATTGTAAAACCCTTAGAAGCAAACATAGAGGTAAATCTTTGTAACCTTGAATTTGGCAATAGATTCATATGACAAAAGTATGAACAACAATAGGAAAAATAGATACTTTTAATATCATCAAAATTTAAAACTGTGTTTCAAAGGACACCATCAGTCAACAATTTTCAGTATGACTGTGAGAAAATAAGCACTGATTTTAAAGCCATATTTATATATTTTCTTGCAATTTAAAACATTCTAACTGAAATTGAAGACTATGATGAAGAAACAGTGACTATCATAGTAAAGTATCTACGGCAGGCAGAATTCTAAAATGGCCCCAAAAGACCATCACCCTGGTCTCCACATCTTTCTTAATCACTTTGGATAATCACTCCCTGTTGGGTGCAGGTAAGCCTGACTTGCTTCTAGCTGTTGGAATATGGTGAAGGTGATAAAATAGTTACTTCTTTAAATGCATTACATTAATTAAATTCTGTCTTAGAACTGTAAAAAGAAATTTCTTGTTACCCTTAAAGAAGCAAACTGCCATGTTGGGGAGAGGGCTGTGTGATGTGAAGGGGACAGCCTCTAGGAGCTAAGGGCCTCACTCTCAAATTGCAAGAAACTGAATACTACAAATAGCAGTGAGCTTGGAAGAGGACTGACTCTGAACACCAGATGAAACTGCAGCCCTGGATGCCTTGGTTTCAACCTGGAGAGACTGAGCAGAGGACACAGTTAACCCATACCTGGATTCCTAACATAGGAAAGCATTGAAATAAAAAATAGGTGATGTTTCAAGCCTTGGAGTTTGTGATTATTTGTTAGGCAGCAGTAAAAAATTAAGACAATACCTCAAGGGAAAAAATGTTTACTGATAAATTGCTCACATATATTCTAGTAAATATTCTTTGGGGACATTATTAACTATTTCCATAAGTTCTTAATTTTCGAATTAAGTATTGGCATATGCATGCATAGAAATATCCAACTTTAAGGAAAGAACTCAAATACATGGAGGCTAAAGTGCGTCCTACTGAAGAATGAATGGGTCAACCAGGAAATTAAAGAAGAATTGAAAAAATTCATGGAAACAAATGAAAATTAAAACACAACTGTTCAAAGTCTTTGGGACACAGCAAAGGCAGTCCTGAGAGGAAAGTATATTGTGATACAAGCCTTTCTCAAGAAACAAGAAAGGTCTCGAGTACACAACCTAACCCTACACCTAAAGGAGCTGGAGAAAGAACAGCAAAGAAAGCCTAAAACCAGCAGGAGAAGAGAAATAATAAAGATCAGAGCAGAAATCAATGAAACAGAAACCAAAAGAACAGTAGAACAAATCAATGAAACTAAGAGCTGGTTCTTTGAAAGAATTAATAAGACTGATAACCCACTGGCCAGACTTATCAAAAAGAAAAGAGAAAGGACCCAAATTAATAAAATCATGAATTAAAGAGGAGAGATCACAACCAATGCCAAAGAAATACAAACAATTATAAGAACATATTATGAACAACTATGCACTAGCAAATTCAACACTCTGGAAGAAATAGATGCATTCCTAGAGACATATAAACTATCAGAAGTGAACCAGGAAGAAATAGAAAACCTGAACAGACCATAACCAGTAAGGAGATTGAAGTAGTCATCAAAAAACTCCCCACAAACAAGAGCCCAGGGCCAGACAGCTTCCCAGGGGAATTCTACCAAATATTTAAAGAAGAATTAATAACTATTCTCCTGAAACTGTTCCAAAAAACAGAAATGGAAGGAAAACATCCAAACTTATTTTATGAGGCCAGCATTACCTTGATCCCAAAACCAGACAAAGAACACATCAAAAAGGAGAATTATAGACCAATATTCATGATGAACACGAATGCAAAAATTCTCACCAAATACTAGCCACTAGGATCCAATGGTACATTAAAAGGATTATTCACCCCAACCAAGTGGGATTGATTCCTTGGTTGCAAGGTTGGTTCAACATCTGCAAATCAATCTATGTGATATGATACATTAATAAAAGAAAGAACAAGAACCATATGATACTCTCAATAGATGCTGAAAAAGCATTTGACAAAGTACGGGATCCTTTCTTGATCAAAACTCTTCACAGTGTAGGCATAAAGGGTACATAACTCAATATTGTCAAAGCCATCTATGAAAAACCCACAGCAAATATCATTCTCAATGGGGAAAAACTGAGAACTTTCCCCCTAAGGTCAGGAACATGGCAGGGATGTCCACAATCTCCACTGCTATTCAACATAGTACTAGTAGTCCTAGCCTCACTAATGGGACAGCAAAAAAGAAATAAAAGACATCCAAATTGGCAAAGAAGAAGTGAAACTCTCACTGTTTGCAGATGATATGATACTTTATGTGGAAAACCCAAAAGACTCCACCCCAAAACTGCTAGAACTCATACAGGAATTCCGTAAAGTGTCAGAATATAAAATCAATGCTCAGAAATCAGTTGCATTTCTAAACACCAAGAGCAAAACAGAAAGAGAAATTAAGGAGTCAATCCCATTTACAATTGCCAAACTGTAAGATACCTAGGAATAAATCTAACCAAAGAGGCAAAGAATCTGTACTCAGAAAACTATAAGGTACTCATGAAAGAAATTGAGGAAAACACAAAGAAATGGAAAAGCGTTCCATGCTCATGGACTGGAAGAATAAATATTGTGAAAATGTCCATGCTACTTAAAGCCATCTACACATTTAACACAATTCTTATCCAAATACCATCAGTTTTTTTTTTCAAAGAAATGGAACAAATAATCCTAAAATTTGTATGGAACCAGAAAAGACCTCAGATAGCCAGAGGAATGTTGAAAAAGAAAGCCAAAGTTGGCAGCATCACAATTCCAGACTTCAAGCTCTATTACAAAGCTGTCATCATCAAGACGGTATGGTACTGGCACAAAAACAGACACGTAGATCAATGGAACAGAATAGAGAGCCCAGAAATAGACCCTCAACTCTATGGTCATCTAATCTTTGACAAAGCAGGAAAAAATGTCCAATGGGAAAAAGACAGTCTCTTCAACAAATGGTGTTGGGAAAATCGGACAGCCACATGCAGAATAATGAAACTTGACCATTTCCTTGCATTGCACACATAAATAGACTCAAAATGGATGAAAGACCTCAATGTGACAGGAATCCATCAAAATCCTTGAGGAGAACACAGGCAGCAAACTTTTCAACCTCAGCTGCAGCAACTTCTTCCTAGGAACATCACCGAAGACAAGGGAAGCAAGGGCAAAAATGAACTATTGGGATTTCATCAAAATCAAAAGCTTTTGCATAGCAAAGGAAACAGTCAACAAAACCAAAAGACAACTGACAGAATGGGAGAAGATATTTTCAAATGACATATCAGGTAAAGGGCTAATATTCAAAATCTATAAAGAACATACCAAACTCAACACCCAAAGATCAAATAATCCAATCAAGAAATGGATAGAAGACATGAACAGGCATTTCTGCAAAGAAGACATCCAAATGGCCAACAGACACTTGAAAAAGTGCTCCACATCACTCGGCATCAGGGAAATGCAAATCAAAACCTCAGTGAGTCTGTTAGACACATTTTCGTGTGTGGTGTAAGGAAATGATCCAATTTCATTTTTCTGCATGTGTCTGTCCAATTTTCCCAACACCATTTATTGAAGAGGCTGTCTTTTTTCCATTGGACATTCTTTCCTGCTTTGTCGAAGATTAGTTGACCATAGAGTTGAGGGTCTATTTCTGGGCTCTCTATTCTGTTCCATTGATCTACGTGTCTGTTTTTGTGCCAGTACCATGCTGTCTTGATGAAGTCAGAATGGCTAAAATTAACAAGTCAGGAAATGACAGATGCTGGTGAGGATGCGGAGAAAGGGGAACCCTCTTACACTGTTGGTGGGAATGCAAGCTGGTGCAAGCACTCTGGAAAACAGCATGGAGGTTCCTCAAAATGTTGAAAATAGAACTACCCTATGACCCAGCAATTGCTCTGCTGGGTATTTACCCTAAAGATACAAACGTAGTGATCCGCAGGGGCACGTGCACCCAAATGTTTATAGCAGCAATGTCTACAATAGCCAAACTATGGAAAGAACCTAGATGTCCATCAACAGATGAATGAATAAAGAAGATGTGGTATATATACACAATGGAATACTATGCAGCCATCAAAACCCCCAAAATCTTGCCATTTGCAATGACATGGATGGAACTAGAGGGTAGTATGCTAAGTGAAATAAGGCAATCAGAGAGAGACAATTATCATATGATCTCTCTGATATGAGGAATTTGAAAGGCAGGGCAGTGGGTCATGGGGGTTAGGGAGGGAAAAAAATGAAACAAGATGGGATCAGGAGGGAGACAAACCATAAAAGACTCTTAATCTCATGATACAAATTGAGGGTTGCTAGGGGTAGGGAGATAGGGATAGGGTGGCTGGGTGATGGACATTGGGAAGGGTATGTGCTATGGTGAGTGCTGTGAAATGTGTAAGTGTGATGATTCACAGACCTGTACCCTGGGGCAAATAATACATTGTATGTTAATATTAAAAATATATATATCCAACTTTAAAATATAATCTTTGCTTCAGTATTTTAATATTCTTTTTTTTAAATCATCCATTGGGGTTTGAAATCTAGACTTCTTCTTAGTATATACTTCAAATTTTTTCATTAGCCACTTAAGAATTTGTGTAGCTTAATACTTCAGGTTGCTATTTTCAAATATTAATTTAATGGCCAAATTCAAATTATTTGTCTAAAAATGAATTAAATTATCAAGTCATTGTATTAACAAACCCAAACATAAGAGCACCTTAAAAAAAACTCTGAGAAAGTATTTCCTAGTGGGAATTTATGCTTCTCTGTACTACCACATACTCAGAAGGAAGCTGAGAGGGAAAGAAAGGAGAAACAAAGGAAAGGGGAAGGAAAAAAGAAAGAGAGGGAAGGAGGAAGGATAGCAACGATATGTATATCTTTATAATCCTATAAAGCCAAATGTAGAGATGCATGATATTTTAAAATAAATGGGTGTTCAAATAGCACTCAGAACAGGAAAGTCCTGTGGAACAGGTCAGTGGTCTTAATTATATACAATCAAATGGATGAAGATGATTTTCAGTTGGAGAAAAAAAGATAAATTTTTCACAAAAGTGTTTGTAGTTGTACATTGTAGAATGTGTCTGTGGACATGTGTGTGCATGCTCTAGATGAACAGTCTTTGGGGAAAAGATGCCAAGAACTATACATAATGTTGAACTATACAAAAGTGGTAAAAGTTTTACTTCACTCTACCTGTTTTACTTTTTAAAGGACAAAATATGTTTTGTTCATTTATTCTGCATGCATCACTGAGTCATGTTCACATGTTAAGTGTCATCTTATTTTACTCAGTGATATTTTTTACTTGACCTGTATCATCACTTGAACCTTAGTGCTTACTATAATGCTAATTGCACTCCATTTGAGATCTAAATATCTCAGTCTTGTTCAGATTTGACCATCTTTCTATCATTAACAAATCTCTAATTTTTCTGGATCATATCAGCTGCAAGGTCATGAATCCTTGGTATCTAAAACACACAACTTTGTAAGACAAAATAGATAAAACTTTATTTTGAATCATCTATTACCAAAGTTAAACGATATTCATCAGTCTTGGAAACCAGTGATCTAGATAGAACACAAAATTTTCTTTCCTTTGGAAGGTGTCAGAGAAAGATTAAAAGAAAATCATGAGAAAACTAAAAATAATTTCAATGTGAAAGGAGACTGGCTTTTTCATTAGAAATAGCATGGCCTTTTAATTTAAAACAACTGTTCAATTTATGAAAAACATGTCAGTATGATAAATTATTTTGATAACTTGCATGTTATAATGTTATAAAGTGCTTTTGATATAACTGAGGTTTGGCCTCTTAAAAAAAACCTCCTATGTCTAAGTAATTGGTTGAATTTTTTGAGTTCTTTTAATACTAAAAGACACAAAGATCTATGAAAACTCACTAGAAATTAGACAAAGGAACCACATTTGAAGGAAGTGTTATTTTCTTTGTAGAATTAAAAGATGAAGGAAATTGATTACAAAGTATTTTTGCATTTCTTCTATCAACAGGTAGAGTAAAATAAAACTTGCCAAAAAGCAAGTAGATAGGTATGTATCATATTCCTGGTACCCAAATTCCTTTCAAATTGGTAATTCTCAGGAAGTAAAAGGCCTTGTGTCAGCACTCAGGAAGCTGAAAACCACTAAGCTACATTTAAGTTCACATTTTTTAAAATGTACAATGTGTATAAATATATATATTAAGAAATAACATTGCTGATGATGCCTACTCCTATCAAAAACATCATTATAAGAATAATGGACAGTTGTCTGTGATTTGTCATTGCCTAGAAAAACTCACTTTTTTTTTGTTCTAATTGGAGCACAACAAAACCCTTGTATGTATTAAATTGTTTCCTAGTTGACCAGCTGTCCCAACTACAAGTAGAAATGGCTACTTGCTCTTTTTATCATCCATTATCATTGTGCAAATACCTATTACCTATCTATCCACACAATATTTGCAATTTTAGGTTTATATATCTCCTCTATTTGTAAAATCTGTGAAAGTTGGGGTCATTTCTTATTTCTTTTGGGATATTTTTATAACGCCTGGCACATAGTAGGTACTAACAAAAAATACTGACTGAAGAGTAACCATTTTCAGGACTAAACCCAGCATTATGACACACTCTGCTGTGTTATCCTTATAATATGGTTAAGGGCAAACTACATAAGGAGGGAAGTTTTTTCTCAGATTTGCTTACCATTACCAACATTTCACACATTATTTCTCCCCCATAATTGTTTTTCTCATTATTTATTGACAAACAACCCATGATAACTGGAGACACAATAAAGATTTAGAGAACTCCAGGTTTCTCACTCATCCAAGTGAGGCTTGTGATCATAAGAGATGAATGAATCTGGAGTGCATTCTTCAGTTTTTTATATGATCTTGTGTTTTCTATAGTGATTTCAGTTAGCATTTGGGACAACTTTCACAGTTATGTGAAAGTATTTAAGACTTGAGAAAGAACACAACATAGAACTGTAGTGGAAAATAAGTAGTATCATTAATAACCCATGAAATGCTCTGCTTAGCCTTACAACTATTTTTCCTAGTTCTATTAAGGGAAAAAAAAAAAAATCCCCAAACCCAAACTCCACCTGAATTCTCCCTTCTGGATGACCCAGAAAGTGACACTGAGGTCAGGTCTCCATTTTCTTTTCTTAAAATAAAACTTTTCTGTTTTATCCTTTATTTTACCAGTCAGATTTGTCAAAATAGCAAAGATTATCTTTGGATACCAGGGCATTAGAATTAAAGGGGAAGAAAATCTTGATTTTTTGTCCTTGAAAATTAATAATCTTCTAAACTAAGAGAAAGTTTTATAACTATAACACAAAGAAGAAACGTGTGGCAGTTAGCTCCTAGAACTTAGGGTCTTTTTTCCTGGACTCCTGGTCCAAAGATGTCTATATCTGCAAATTTGCTGCTTTGATGGGAGATTTTTGAAAGCTTCCTTATGTCTCAACCCTTCTGATTTGGAAAAATCATGTGAGATTCTCAACTTTAGATCTCCAAGTTCTGACAACATTCTATCATGGGAATGTATATTTTTTGAATTGGGAAACATGAGCCAGAGATCTTTACCTTGTAACTTTGTGACCGTATCAGCAGTTAATTGTATCTGATGTTGTTTGACCAGGTTCAAAACTAGCTTCATATTGGTGCTGCTTCAAGGAAAACAACATTCTGGACTAGAATGCAGGAATTCTCTAATTTCTCCTTCAGAAAAGCCACCTGTGCCTGCTGGCTGTAAACTTGAATATACTGCATCAATCAGTTATGGGTGGTATAATTCCAAGTCCCACAGGATGACCTGTAATTTGTTCATACTATGGTAAGTTGTGATGATTTCTAGTGGGAGAAAATAGGATAGCTTTTAAAAGCTGAAATTAGTACTTTGGCTATTGCTTTATAATTCAGATAATTTTACAAGATATGTTCTTAGGGTAACATCTTTTTCTTTTGATTTTCAATGATAACTGGGGAAGATAAGAATAATATACTTATTTACTATGTATTATGTAAGTATAAATATATTTATTATATTATAATTATGTTACATATAATATAATTATATAATTATATTATATATTATATAAATATATATTATATATATTTATTATGTTTTTTATATATATGCTTACATATATATATAGAGAGAGAGACCACATCAGAGAATGCTGAGAATGAATAATTTAAATATGGCACAAATGATTTATTTAGACATTTGTCATGTTACTTACTAATATTTCAATAATATAGATATCAAAACTGGAGTTGGTATTTAGATATATTTTGTACTACCTAATCTATGTTCTGGATGGACAGGCCATTAAATGTCTCCATAAACTTAGAAATTGATGACGAGTTGTCATATCTAAGGTATTTTAGTGCTTCAGTATAAAGAATTGAAATATAGTAAGGAAGAATATTATATTATATTTTGTGAAAGAGTAGAATTACTAGTAAGTATGAAGCAGATAAGTTCCAAATATATGTACCATCATTAAAATCTGAGTATGTTTTCTGTATATTTTTAATGGAAGTTAAATTAGAAATTATACTTAAGTGGGTAATTCTACTTAAATTTTTATTTAATTTTTATTTAACTGATGGATGCTGTCTTCTTTAAAATAAAACCAGGACTGAAAAGACACACGCTTTTTTATTATATGCAGGAACAGAAACATATTCAATTAATATTTTGATAAATTCATATAATTTTGTGACTACTGCATGCCTGTATCCTTTTGCTCCATTTGGTAGGTAGTCATAGTATATTTAAACCTAGCTCTGTTTATTATATTTTACATTTTTAAAAATGTAACAAAATATAATTAAATTCAAAGCCAAGATACACCCTATGGAGATGTATACTTTTTATTAAAAATTATGAAAATGTTGTAATTATTGCTGGTATTCTTGCCCTCCTTCTTACTTTTTACATTTAATATTTTAGTGAAGAAGTCTTAGGCACAATATATTTATAATCTTATTCACCTATATCCAAATCCTCTACTTAATGCCATCTTTCATCTAACTTGCAAAATTTCTATTAGCTTTTTATACCTAATTCCCAAAATGAGCTCAGGAAAAAAGTGACAATATCTTGAATTCTATTCTATTAATAGTAAACTAGCTTATGTTGATATAAATTTTCATTTAAGTTTCTTTTATTTGATAATCATGACAACTTTGTGACAGATAATCACAGCAGAAAACTGAGCTTGACAGAAGAATGACACAATTCTCCCAAGTTCCAAATCTGTAAGGCCCAATGTATGAACTGAGATTTCCTGATTCAATCTATCCCTCATTTCATTTTAACATGCAGAAATGTCCAGGTGGCAAGATTAGAGGACAGAATTGAGATAAGTATGCCTAATAGTCTCACAGTCTTATTCACAATAATGCCAAAGCAGTTTTGAATATTTTTGGTCTCCTCTTCCATAAGTCCGTACTCACTGTGATTTTCAAGGGGTATCATAATAAAATGCAAATTAAATGTTTGTCCAAGGAAAAGGCAGCACCACAAATTAATGTCAACTAGATGAAGTTACTGTGGTTTTTATTTTTAGTTTGTGAACTAGTTTCCAACAAGGGAGCATGTGGAAGCAAGAGGACAGTTATTACATACTAGGGTAAAGGTATAACACTAAATAGAGTCAAAAGGATATCTCTAGTTGGCAGGTCTGTTTGCTGAAATACTCAGATCTGATCGAGGATATCATTGGGTATACTTGGGAGCCTGTTCTGGAGTTTCACCACTTAGTTGAAGCCTTTGCTAACTTTAACAGGAAAATCACTCCCTTCCCAATCTAACCACAATAGCACTTTGTATATATCTTTGTTATAATCTGTTATCCTATAGGGAAGCTCCCCTTTTTCCCTTTCTCCCAGTTCTACCTTGTTTTACCACCAAATAGAAGTAGTTTCTCAATTATTTAAGAACTATGACCTGCTGTTTATGTGTGCTTTAGCCTCATAGGAGACTTGTTTTTCCTAGAAACCTAGAACAATGGGAAGGCTTGGGAAGATACACTCTTACTCTTGTCTGCCTATTGAGATCCTTTCTTCCATGCTATCTCAGAAATAAGCAACACTGGGACTGATCTTCCTTCTTCAGAGCTCTGGTGTCTATGGCAAAAGCCAAAGACCAGTTCTGTGCAAGGCAAGGAGCAAAACACTTGTTCACTCTATTCTTGCGGTTGCACTTTCTTAGGGATTGTAAGCTCTTCTTGAACAAATCTTTTCTCACCAACATGGTGGTGAAATAAGAAGAGCTACAATCTGGGTGTATAGGGGCACCTGCCTGGCTCAGTAGGTTAAGTGTCTGCCTTTGGCTCAGCTCATGATACCAGAGTCCCAGAATTGAGCATCCCATTGGCTCCTTGCTCAGTGGGGAGCCTACTTCTCCTTCTGCCCCTCCCTCCTGCTCATGTTCTCTCTTTCCAATAAATAAATAAAATCTTTTTAAAAAATTCCAGATGTATATTTGGAAAGAAATGGCAAAAGAAAACATCTTGCCTATTTTGATTCTCAGCTCACTCTCCTCAAAAATAAAAGTTTCTGTTAGACCCAGTCATGCCTGGGTCTAAATGGAGGTTGTAGGCCAAAGCCTTAAGTAGAAATAGTCTGGTTTTCTGTTGATTAACCATATCCTTTCTCCACATATTTTCTTTGAGGCCCTAAATAAGTAATAATTGGCTTATTGAGGATAATTTTCAATGATTCAGAAATCTGAGTTCTGGCTCCTGTCTTTTGATGTATTAACATTCCCATACCATGTGTTTATCATATAATAGTCCTTTTGCATAAGTTTATCTTCTCCATCAAAGTGAACTCCTTGAAGTCATGGACCATTTTTTATTCACATATTCTTCCCACCTAGCAGGGATTTGATGATCATTGAATCAGAAGGTGAAAAGAATGACAAAAGTACTACAGGATAGACCACTCAGACAACCTAGAGAACATTTGACAGAATTAAAAAACTACCACTTGAATGTTTAACTCATCTAAAAACAATTGTTGAAATCACATGGTTTGTAAGGTATGACATAACAGGCTTAGTATCAGTTTCTTCCTACTTTTATGCTACATGAAAACATTTCACATAAGATAATTAACTAACTGAAGATTGCATGTAAATATGGAAAATGAAGTAAATTCCTTATCAGTCTCTGAACGTTTCCCATTCAACTATATCTACATCAGCTTGTTATGCACATGATTTATGAACTATTTTTCAGAAATAACCAAGGAGAATAGATCTATATCTAACATTTTAGTTTTTAGATATAAGTTAAAAGAGTCCCAGAAATTGATGCTTCTTCTGTCATTCTCTAATATTAAAGGATACATTCAAACTTTGTTCCAGACAAAATGAAATTTAGGAGATAAAGTGAATATCAAGAAAAGTAGTTCTAATTTATTGTGACTTTATCTAGTGACTTATAAAATAGGAATTCTGAAGAGCTTTCTAAAAATGCAAACCTCAGTGCTTTCTCTCATTGTTACCTCACATTTTTTTCTTTTGGTAATATTAATTGTTTTGTATGTTTGTGCATGGCAGTCTTAATTCATTTAATGAAAAATAATATTTATCTCTGGGACATCATCTTCTGTTTAGTTTCATGATATGAACAAAGAATATGAACTTGGCATAAATAGAAGTGAGGACTGCAATTTTCCCAGAAACAAAACAATGCTTTGCCGATCTAAAAAGCAAAGCAGTTATTTCAAGCTTTAGGGGAAAAGAGGCTTAACTGTTTGAGTATTCATTCACCTAATTTGTATTCAATAACAAATGTTTTATTTTTTTTTTACATATTCAGTGAAAGAAAGTGTCTGCATTGATATTTTAAAACATAGTCTGATTTTCCTCATTTGTTATAGCCCTTCAGCTGTAAGAAAATCAACAAACAATGAGATATAATATTAACGTTTCAGATTATGTTTAAAATGATTATTCAGCTAGCCTAGATCTATAAATCTAGGTGGTAATTTTGAAATAATTGTGTTGTGATGTTTCCAGCCTGATAGGTTGTTTTAACTCTATCTGATTCAGTTAATAAGTGTTATTTCATGACTGGTTCTTTTGCTCTGGAAGTTCTTGAGTTGGCTCATATTATTAAACCCTAAATCAATTAGGTATTGCTGTATTAAATTGGTTCTAAAATGACTTGTTGCAGTTTGGAACAGTGGATGGGACTGTGATTTTTTTTATCATATTAATTTAATCTTACACCCTGACACTTAACCCCAAATAGCAATATTAATAATGCCTCAAAATAGCAGTGGTAATTTAAGTATTCCAATAAAAGATATTTTAGAACAAGAGGGATTACACTGCTAATCTACAAAGTCTACTTCATACTTTTCTTTAAAGACCTGACCTTCTATATGGGCATTCACTATTTTTCCTACTTCTTGTTTCTCATTTATATTTCTAATCTCTTTGTGGAAGCTTTTTTATTAGCAACTGCCATCTCAGACCTATATACAAATTTTGAAATTATTTCCAATATTCTTCAAATCTTGGCCTTCATAAAATATATAATAGCTGAACTCTATATTATCATTATCTATTATATCATTTAATAAGGATAAATGGAGTAAAAAAAAAAACCTGCTTTATAATAAACATTATTTATCAAACATGAACTCCTATTATGTCTTTTGTTCTAAGGAGTTTTCAGGGAAAACCAGATGCATTAATACCAGGCACAAAAATGTTTTCTTTAGGTTAAGAGGCTCAAACTTCAATTCTTTCAATATATAACATTCAATGAAAACATGAATAGAAGTATGTCCTGAATATACTGTTGGTGTTTCTTTTCAGGTTTAGGGTTATAAACAAAAGAAGGAGAAAAAAGAATAAGGGGAGAAAGAGGCAGAGGAGGTGAGAGGGTGAAGGAAGAAGGAAAATGAGCAGAGTCAGATGGCCACAAAGAACTAAAGCTCAACCATCCATCATTTCTATGTAGTGTGTGTGTGTGTGTGTGTGGTGAGCAAGTATACAAGCTCATGTCTGAGTTTGTATGTGCAGGGGCTGAAGTGGGATATAATGGGGAGATTATAAATAAGAGATAAATACTCTGCCATTCATTTCAGATATCATAACTACGAGAATACTATTTCTGTCTGACTTAGGTGCATGATTCTGACAACCATTTGAAAAAAAAAATGTTGAAACTATAAGCTAGAATTTAAAAGGGAGCTCAGGATCTGTTCCTGCAACATAAAACTAGGTATGCTTAACTGTCTTTATTGTTACCTATTATAATTCTATTTAGATACAGCAGACCCAACGGCAGTGTGTGTAATGTTGAAATGCATCTGAATACATTTTATGAGGCTTAAACGTTGGGACACTAATTTATCATTATATATAATTCTTTCCTATCTTGAACTCAGCACTGCTAAAGTTTCATAACTTAATCTCTTTTAGGCTATGAATAGGGAGTATCTTGAAAATACACATACATGTTTTTGATATATTATTCTAACCTAAATACTGTATTACAAAAGATTTTCTTTTAAAAAAGAAAATATACTTAACCCTGGAAATGATCTATAGTTAAAAATTCAAAGCTTATCACAAAATTATTTATATTGACACTCATCTGTTCTCACATTTTATAACTAGTTTATTAAGAATATTTAGAGAACATTGAAGAATCTCAGATTTCAGAAGTTTCTGCAGTAAGCTTTTAATTTTTTTATAAATTAAACATGGTTTCTGCATAGAAAATGAATTGCTAATCTGGATGCTTTTTAAAATTATTCTTCTGTATCATATGAATTTTACTTTTAATGGTTCAGTCTTGTTTTCAAAAGCTTTTTCAGGTATCTCTATTTTTTAGAAAATGTTTGACTCTTTTATGTTTTAAAATTAATACACATATCCTAAAAACTGGAGTACTTTATTCATCTTTGATATACCAACCGCACTTACATATAATGCATTTATATGTACTATTAATATAAGCCCACACATCTTGCTTACACTTCCAAAAAGGTAAAAGATGAGAAGAAACTGGACAATGAGATAAAATACTCAGAAACATTAATGAAATGCATTAATAAAATATAAAGTCAGAAAGGCTTAGAAATAGTGAAACCGTCCTTGAATATGGAGATGAAGCCCATGCAAATGTATTGGAGGATAGTTCTGTGGGCCTGGAAGCCTCACACTGAGCCTGGGCTGTTCTATTACACACTTTTCTTCCTTCTTCTCAGCAAGGCTTCTCATTGATCTCCCTCTTTGGTTAGGAACCTAGTCGTAGCCTATTTCCAGTAATGTTCCCTTTGCTTTCAAGATCCTCTCCTCCAAGAATAAAGAAGAAAAAAAAAAAAAAAAGAAAACATACACCTGCTTTAATAGATTTTCTAAATATATAGCCAATTCAGTGTATCTTTCAGATCAAACCCCAGTAGGAAAAAAAATAACATGTGTTTGTCTTTTTTTTTACTTATCACAAGATTAGCCTGAGTCTGTTATTTCTTGCTCAGTTTCTGTGCTTGGTTATAGAACAGAAAGTTTGAACTTTTAGCCATGAGTTAAGTTCTAATTCTAGAATTTGAAATTACTCTTTTGATGGGCACTTGATTTCTTCAAGCCTTAGTATTTTCATATTGAAAACAGGAAGAGGAAGGTTTGCTTACGACATGATGTTAGAATTTAGTACGTGGCTGTATGCAAAATACTTGGAATACGTTTGGTCTTTGTAGTGGATTAAATTGTGTTCCCAAAATATATATTCATGTCTTAACTCCCAGTACTGATAAATGTGACTTTACTTGAAAATAGAATGTTTTCCAATGTATAAAGTTAAAGATCTTTTTTCTTTTTTTAAAAGATTTTATTTATTTATTAGACAGATCACAAGTAGGCAGAGAGGCAGGCAGAGAGAGAGAGGAGGAAGCAGGCTCCCCGCTGAGCAGAGAGCCCGACATGGGGCTTGATCCCAGGACCCCGGGATCATGACCTGAGCTGAAGGCAGAGGCTTTAACCCACTGAGCCACCCAGGTGCCCCTAAAGTTAAAGATCTTAAGATGAAATCATTCTGGATTTAGGTTCCACCCTAAATGACAGATGCACTTATAATAGAAAAAGAGGAAATTATGACACATCAGGGAAGAACACTACATAAAGACAGAAGCATATACTGGAATTATGAAGTGCAAACCAAGAATGCCAAGCATTTCTGGTGGCCACCAAAAATTAGAAGAGAGGCATGGAAGGAATTCTCCCTCAGAGCCTCCAAGGATATCAACACTGATATCTTGATATCCTCTGTGGATATCAGACTTGACTGTGGTCTCATGGCCTCCACAACTGTGAGAGAACAAATTTCTGTTGTTCATGCTGTCCAGTTTGTGATTATTTGTTACAACAGCCGTAGGAAACTAGTACAGTCTTTAAAATCGATTCTCCCTAATTCTCTTTTCTATGAACTTGTGTATTTTCAAGGGTAATACCTAGTCAGTATACAGCAATATGACCATATCAGTTAAATGTGGCGGGCATTGATTGGTTTAGTGCTCAACCCTGATAAGATTTGGTCTGTGCCATAACTGTTATTACATACTTACTCTCTGTATTTATTCTATTGATTCATCCACCACAGCAAAAATGTATCCGTGGAGGGTGTGCATCCCGGGAATAGAGGTGAATTTAGAAAGCAGGGGGTAATGCAACAAATTGTGGAAGGCAGAGGATGGATGGGGTCTAGCCAAGGTTATAGTTTGCCCGGTAAGACAGGACATACTATAAGTCTTCAGGTAACAACAGTGAGTATTTAATCATCAATTGCTTTTAGAGTAGAAATTTGTGTAAGCTTAAATTACCACCTACCTGAAAACAAAAGGTATTAAGCATGCCAAAGGCAGGCACATCGGCAGGAACGTCTCTTAAGGTTTTTTCCAAGACTAAAATTCTGTGACCTTTTGGCTAGACCCCAACCACTCTAAGGCAGCATTAATTAGCTTGGGAGGCTCAGATAGCGTTCTAGGGATTTATGGGAATTAAAAGATGAATAAGACATTTCATGTTCTTAAGAACTTTAAAATCTAATTAGAAAGGTGAGACATACACACTTGAAAATTTCATTGTTCATTATGGATACGGACTAAGACCTTGTTATAAGCTATAGATACCAAGATGTTCTCATGTAATGCATATGATATTTCCTCTGCAGGTATGTATATTACTAAACATTTTCCCCTAACATATAACTTAGGAAGATTAGGTAAGAGCTGTTGATAGCTGGATAGTATTTATTAGTTAAAAAAAATGAAACTAAGATTTTCTATTTTTGAAAAATATAATTTTCCCCTAATGAAATCTGTTTATTTATTGACTATTTCTGCATCAAGAATTAAAGACATAATTTTATATTTAAAATCTTTCTTTTTGCCTTTTACTTTTTTCAAATATAAGGTTTTAAGATAAAAATTAGTGTATAGAAGAAATAGACAGTTTGCCTATTTTTCTTTTATTGTTTTCCTTTTTGCTTCTCTCTAAGAGCTAATTATCTAAACTGTGCTTATTTAAACATATTCTTGCTTTCTAAAGTAAAAGGAAACAGAATCAATGTTTTTAAAAAGATGTAGCTGTTATCCACCTTGGAAAAAAAAAAAAAGTGAGGGGGCAAAGGGAAAACAAGCAATTGTCTTACTCAGTTTGGGCTGCTGTAACAAATTACCTTAGTCTAGGCGGCTTACAAACAACAGCAATTTATATCTCACAGCTCTGGAGGCTGAAGTCTGAGATCAGGTTGCCAGCCTAGTCTGATTCTCGTGAAAGCCTGCTTCCTGGTTCTGAGAAGGCTGTTTTCTTGTTGTACCTTCAGATGGCAGAGAGTGAAACAAAGCAAACTTTTTCTTGACACTTATACAGACGCTGATCCCATTCATGAGGGTTCTACTCTCATGACCTCATCTAATCCTAATTACTTCCCAAAGACCCACCTCTTAATACTAATACCATCAAATTGCTAGTTTTTAACATATGAATTTAAGGGAGATACCAACATTCAGTCCATAATAGCAATACTCTGAAATAATTTTTAAAGAAATATTTATTATTTAGCAGAAAATTCTCTAAATGTAGACAATTTTTGTATTTCATTATTTCATGCCATACAAAAATAATTGACAAGTTATATTTTCAGTTATTTTTTTAAAAACTAATCATTATACTCCAGGTAATATGTGCTTCTAATCTCTGTAAAACAAATAAATATTAGAAATTTATAATAATCTACTCAGTAATTCCTATTTAAATTCACGTGGAAAGGAAAAAAAAAAATGCATAGCAAAAAAATAAGAAAAATAGCCCGGTACTCTGCTGTGGTCTTAGTTAGGTTTAAGTCTAATTTTTCAGTTCCTCTTATGGACCGACATTCTGAAACAGATTCTAGACACACAATTGTCTGTGTTAATCTAACAGTTATTCATCCATTGGTAATAGTCAAGAGCAGGATTTTTTTTCAGATATTATAGTCTGTGAAAAATAAACAAACAAAAGAAAACATTATTTCAAGTTGCCCCTGACCTGACCCAGAGGCTTAATATTTTCACCTTTCCGTAGAGTTGGGGGAGCTATACCAATTGTATTTTTTTATTAATTACCTTAAGTTACTTTTCTGAAGGTTCCCCTTATGAATACTTCTGATCTCTGTTCAGACCAGTGGTTCTCAGTCATTAACAACACAGTAGAATCACTTCTGGAGCTTCTAAACCTCCTAAGATCCAGGCTGTATGCTAAACCAATTAAAGTATCTTGGGAGTGAGATCCAGATTATCAGTTAACTTCTAAACCTTACAGTTTTTCCGTTGTGCAGCTTGATTATTTTCCCTACTCTGAAAGTAAAGTCGCACCAGACGTGGCAGAATATATTCACATAAACACAAAGGATTTGATGCAGCAAGAAAAAAGACAATGCAGGCAGTATTGCAATTCCTAGAGACGTTCCACAGTGTGACCTACCCAGGCCCATTTCTTTTTTTCTTTTTCTTTTCTTTTTTTTTTTTAAAGATTTTATTTATTTGTCAGAGATTTTATTTATTTGTCAGAAGCCGGGGGAGCAGCAGGCAGAGGGAGAAGCAAGTTCCCCACCGAGCAAGGAGCCTTACATGGGACTCAATCCCAGGACTCTGGGATCATGAACTGAGCCAAAGGCAGACACTTAACCAACTGCCACCCAGGTATCCCACACGCACACTGCCTCTCTGACTTGAACCTATTAAGTTTCTTGTGAGGAATCTTGCCTTTGGGAGAATTCCTATAAAGGACCACAGTATTTAAAGCCCTTTAAAGAATCAAGCAAGGCTTATCAAATTCCCTGGCATCCAGGAGAGTTTCTGATCTCAAGGAGCACATAATAAATTCTATTGCATTTTTTTAGCCAAGAATAAAAAATCAGAAACCCAAGCTTCACCAGAGATAAAGCTAGAGCTATCTTGGTGAAGCCTTAAACCAACTCCGTGTTCACAGCTGCAAAGACTGAACCTGCTGAACTTGGGTTTGCTAGATGTGATTCCCTTTGCTATTTTCCCCACGGATATCATACTGTTTGCTTTTTATCTTACAGAAATTCCCCCAAATTTGAATTCCTTGGAATGCACCCTTTTTTATTTTCTAGTACTCTCATGGCTTTCTTTGCCTTCTTTTTATTAACGTATTTTATATCCAGTGGAATTTTAGTTTGACTAGAAATGAATACCTATGCTCAAACTCTGAAAGAGAACAAGAGTTGCTCCTTTAATATTAGTTTATTCACACTTACTACTTAATCATTCTTTTATTGCAAATCATGACTATGGAACATCATGAGGTTATATCTACATCAGTCAGTTGATTCAAAAGTGCTACATTTAGTAAACCAGTAAGGTATGAAATATCTAACTGCATAAAAACAATCTAGCATGTTTGTGATAAGTGTCTTATGTTTTGACTTATCTAATTTTTAATTTCAGTTTATATAATGTTCTTCTTCAGAAATATATTTCCTTCTGCTTGAAAGCTTTAAATCCAATCTAATTACTTTACTGTTGTTTATCTTCAAATTCAAGACATTGAGCAGGTTTTTTCATATTAATTACTCTTAATATCAACAATTCAGTATATATGAAAGGGCCTGGGTCTAATTTTCTTCTTTTGTCATCATTTAATGTAGTATGTTTGGAAACACAGGGACTATAATCTAGTAGCAATAATCTTTGCCCCTTTGGAAATCCTAAGTATTATTTCATTATACAACCTATTCTTCCTTTTAATCACAATTATCTATCATCCTCTGGATTAAATTCTAAAGTCTCTGAACCAAATTATGTCTTTGGTAGTACATTTTAAGACATTGTCCTAGTGTATTTATCTTCTCAAAAAGCCACTCATTTGAGGTCATTAAACATGTCATCTCCTTACCACAAGGTTATTTTCTTTTTTGTTTTAAGATTTTATTTATTTATTTTAAAGAGAGAGAGGGAGAGCAAGTGAGGGGGTTAGGAGCAGAGGGAGAGGGACAAGAAGACTTTGGCCTGAGTGTGGAGCCTGATGCAGGGCTTGACTCGGGGCTGGATCCCACAACGCTAAGATCAAGAGTCAGATGCTCAACCAACTGAGTCACTCAGGTACCCCTAAGGTTATCCTCTTATCAGTGACCTATGGAGATATGACCTTATATGGGAACGTTGGAGATATCATATAGTTTTAAAACTTCTTGTCGGACTATCTGGTTCACCAATTGTGTATTTTGTTAATGTAATTTTTATGTTCTGAATGCTTCAGTGAATTAGGAAAGCATCAGAGAAAAAGTACTAACTACTAATATTTTGTAATTGGCCAAAAATGTAATGACCTACTTATCACAATCCATATTTGCTATCATGTTTAATAAAGAAAAAAATCGCTATGTAATGTTTATAGAGAAAATATCTCCTATGAGTCAATTTTACAGAGATTTTTGAAGAAGTAATAGCCTGAAATGTTAAACATTTTCGCAACCTTGTTTTGGTGCCAATTCTGAGTAGAATGAAAACACATACCATTTTCAAACCTATGAATTATCCTTTTATACTATTGGCTTAAAATTCAAATATTGAAACAGTTCATTAGCCTAATAATACTATGAACTTCTCTTCAAGTTTTCAAACATGAATTTATCTCAGCTGAATTTTCTACACATTTTTTGAGAAAAATAATCAAATCATTTTACTACTTTGGTAGTTTAATTTCTGTCATTGATGTTAAGATTATTTTATTTTATTTTTCTTAAAGATTTTTATTTACTTATTTGACAGAGAGAGAGACAGCAAGAGAGGGAATATGAACAGAGGAAATGGGATAGGGAGAAGCAGGCTTCCTGCTGATCCGGGAGCCTGATGTGGGGTTCCATCCCAGGACCCTGGGATCCTGACCTGAGCTGAAGGCAGAAGCTTAGTGACTGAGCCACTGAGGCACCCCACTAAGATTAATTTTATATCTATCTTTCAAACCTTGACTTTAGAAATGCAACAATCAGTCTAGTGCAATTTATGAAGGCAAAAGTGAAGCTACAATCTTAATTATTTGTAATTGTGGTTAAAATGTTCATAAATGAGTAAAACATAATGGAATTATCAGCTCAAAAAATACATAAAACTAAACACTTTGTAAAAGGTGCCATAAAAGGGCCTAAATCCCAACAATAGGATTAGGATTGGGGGAATTCATATTAAGAGATTAAATAGAAATGCTCTTGACTTCTTCCTACATGGCTGTCAGTATTCCATCTGCATTGCTTAAGTGGTGAATTAGAGAGCTATAGAAATATACGAGAACCTTCAGTTTTCCCTGGAGAATATACTGACCTTTTTCTAGGCTTTAAACTCATTTTATTCTTGTTAATGTTTAATTCATATAGCAAATGAACAAAAAGGTAAAGCTTTCAGATTTGTAAAACATCATTGAGCATTGCATAATGAAAAGGAAACCTGACTTGGTTACTTTCTCTGATTTTAATATTGAACTAAGTCATTTTAGGAGCAGTAAGCATGGCTTTTTCGATTTGTGAAAAGGTGAGGTAAATGTCTTGCCAATTATATTTGCCATGCCTTTTAGTTCCTAGTTCATATATATCTGTGATCATAATCTCAAATTATTTTCTTTTAATAACTATACCAAGAGAGTGAGATATATTTGAATAGTCAGATGTTAGAAAAATATTAAAAATAACTGCAAGAACAAGAAGCACATAATTAACAAGTTGGATTGTGCTCACTGAAAGAGAATCTGTAAGCTTCAGAATATCTTTAAACAAAGACATAATAGCAGGCTCTTGTTCTAGGAAATGAGCAATGACTTTAGGGCTTTTTGAACTGTGATGAAAAAATAAAGATAATTATTTTCCTTTCCAAAATATCATCTGTCTCCCAAACATTATAAATACTGATAATTTAAATAAATGGGTATATAACAACCTCAAACTGATTGACAACTCTAAAATAGGGTGGGCACAGCAACAGTCAGCCCCATCCATGATGAAATGTCTATAATCACTGGCTGCTTCTTAAGGAGAGAAAAAAGAAACCAAATATTTAATTAGGGTTACTCTGGGTTGAGTTTCTTGTCAAGTGTATTATATATATTGAGTAATTAATTGCAGAGAAAAAAATCTATGAGATAGAAAATGACCTTCTTTAACAGATGATGACACTGAGTCTCTAAGGCTCCTGTAATTTGCTATAGTGTAAAAGGCAGAGTTGAAAGTTATACTAACTTCTTTTGGTTCCAGAGCTATATTGCCCAAAACTTTATCTTGAGATAAAATATTGAATAATTAATTAAATACTAAATGAATTGCCCTGGAGTAATTATTAAGGATGATTTAGAGGAACAAATTAATTCACAGAAAGTCTATTTTATTTCTTTTTTGCTCACTCCCATGGCTCATTCTAATACTTGATACTGGGCCATAAAAATGAAAAGGGAAAGAACCTTTTTATTAGATATAGTAAATATACAAGCAAACAGCAATACATCAGTTACTGTTTCTCCTAACTCCTACCTATTCACAGGTGAAAGATTTTCAGATTGTGGATTGAATAAATCTGTAAGATTGAGCTCACCTTGAGGTATTTGGCTTTGACTTACCAGAGAAATCCTCAGGATAGGAGGCACATACATTACTGGAGAGCTCAGCCTTCCATCCTTTAGAACCTCCCTGGTCTTTGTCCCCAAAGCTATTCCTTCAGAAATCAGAAAGTGAGTGTAAGGAAGATTAAAAGGGCTGATAATTTCTTTAGGACACCATGGGAGACAAATTTAAACAGTACTATACTACACAATAGTTGTCAGACTCTATTAACAGTACAGAATTATCACAGATCCACTGTACAGTTAGCAAGTCCAGCTTTTCTTGTCTATTGTCATTCATCACCTACCAAAATGCTATCCTGTCTTCCATCTATCTAATCTAGTACAGAATCACCAGTGCTTCTTTGTGGTTCCCTTTTCTGATTACTACCTTGCTATTAGCCACTTTTTGGACTCTCTTAACTATACTCTCTGGAAACCCCTTATGTCCTCAAGTTCTTGACTAAAAACATGCCAATTCTGGGCACAACTGAAACTTGACTTCCCATCTATATACCTCTACCTCCCATGTCAGTGTTATTGAAAATTTCCCTCACTACATGAGTGTGTTGTCTCATTAACCAGAGTATTCCACTCCTTTCTTAATTCCATGAAGATATGGAATATCTTGTAGAACACTAGATCAGGCTTGAGAAATGTACTTGAACACAGCAATGGGCAGCCATGAAAATCTCACGTTCTCTACATCTACAAGTGTTCTTGGCATTTTTCATCTTTGATTCCCTAATAGTTCTATAATTGCCCATGTACTTCTGGATGAATTTTTTTGCTTGCCAGTTCAAATTACATAACACATGGCTCTTCCACATTTTCCAAGCTGGTACATTATTATTTAAGAGACTGGTCAATACCAGAATGAATGTAATTTCCTAATTGCCAAAGTGGAAACTTTGATTCAGCTTGAGTGTTCTCTGGTCTTATCACCATGACTGACCAAGGTGAGATAGACTAGCATTTTGTACATATAATTGTCTAGACCTGTATGAACACAAAGAGAGTGAAAAGTCAATCTCCAAATGGTGGAGCCGGGCAGACATCCTTAGAGCATATCAGTATCTAATGAGCACAGATTAGTTATCTAAGATTTGTATCTCAGTTTTTCACATATTCTCACTATTTCTCAAGGGATAATCCTACTTCTGACTCCACTGATTAATGAAGCTTTCTCCTCTTCCAAATATAAACTCATTTCCATCTGTTGCTATGGTATGGAAACAATTCTTTAACAAGCAAAAAATTGGGGGAGGTTACAAATTGACTTTTTGAATTGAGCATCACTCTGATATCAAATCTGATGAAAATAGCACAAAAAGGGAAATAGAATAAAATGTGTCCAACGACTTGAAATGCAAAGTACAAAACAAAATACTAGTCTATTTGAGGTGTTTAAATTTCTCCCTCTTTAAAGAGAGAAACACTGACCAAGAAACACTTTTAACTATACAGGACTAACTGATGGTTACCATAAGAGAGGTGGATGGGGGCTTGGGTTAGATAGGTCATGCAGGTTGAGGAGCGCACTCATTGTGATGAGCACTGGATGATAAATGGAAGTATTGAATTACTATATTGTACAACTTAAACATACCTTAAAGTGTATGTTAACTGCAATTTAAATAACAACTTAATATAAATATTTTTTTAAAAAATTTATAAAATAGGGGCACCTGGGTGGCTCAGTGGGTTAAAGCCTCTGCCTTCAGCTCAGGTCATGATCTCGGGGTCCTGGGATCAAGCCCCGCATCGGGCTCTCCACTCAGCAGGGAGCCTGCTTCCTCCTCACTCTCTCTGCCTGCCTCTCTGCCTGCTTGTGATCTCTGTCAAGTGAATAAATAAAATCTTTAAAAAGAAAAATTTTATAAAATAAATAAATGTCTCCCTCCTCTTGAGGAAGCCTCCCCCAGGGCTCAAAGAGCAGCTCAAGTATATAGGCTTCCAGTTCCTGTTGTTTGCTAAATTCCCACTTTTGCACTAGTTTCCAACACTTCTAACCTACAGAGATCACTACTCAAAAATACCTCTTCACCCCACTCTGCACATAATCTATTTTTTCCTTCATACTGGATCAGTTTATTAACATAGAGATTAACTAGTTCTCCAAGCTTAAAAAAATAATAATTAAAAAAAAAAAAAAGCTGGAAGTATTTTTAGACCCACTTCCTTCCAGGCACTACCCCATAGCAAAATTTTTCGGGACAGTTGTTTGTAATCATTATTTCTAGCTGTTGTTCTCCCATTCTCTCTGACCACTCTGCTAACAACAATTGTAACAGAGGCAATGATGTTCTCCATATTGCTATCACTAATGGTAAATTCCCAGTTTTTATCTTACCTGTTCATCAACACTACTTAGTACAAGGAATGTTCATTTATTTGGTTTCCTTGACCTCTTACTCTACTGTTCTTCCCCTCATCCTGGTAATTTTCCTTTTCAGCTTCTTTTTCTAGATCTACTCCGTTCCCCAACCACATATCATAAAGTGTCATTGGGTCATTTCTTAGTCCTCATTTCTATCTACAGTTAACTCCTTTGGTGACTTTATCCTATCTCATAGCTTTAAACACATTCTACACAATTATAACTCCCAGATTTTGTTTCTATACAGGATCTCTCCTAACAAATCAGACTCAGATATCCAAACCATCTGTATAAAATATCTACTTCCATATCAAAGAGGCAGCTAAAATATAACTTATCCAAAACCAGTCTTCTGATTTCTACATTTCTACTCTCAAACAAACCAGTTGTTTTTCAAGCTTTCCCCCATCTCAATTAATTTCAGTTCTGTTGCTCTAGCTTAAAGCCTTTTATTTACACACTTTGTGTATGATATTTCACCAAATTCTGTCAGCTCTACTTTCAGAACATGCAAATACTCATGACTTCTCACCACCTTCACTGCTCCCAGCCTTGGTCTAAACCTCCAATAACCCTAGCTGAGATTACAATTGCTTCCTGACCAATTTCCTGATTCCACCCGTCCCCTACTGTCTATTTTTAGCCAAGCAGTCAGAATGATAATTTTCTTTTCAAGCAGTCAGAATGATCATTTTATTTAATTTATTTATTTATTAAGATTTTATTTATTTATTTGAGAGAGAGTGAGCAAAAGAGAGAGAAGGGGCAGGGGGAGGGGCAGACAGAGATGGAGAAGCAGACTCCCCTGAGATCATGACCTAAGCCAAAGGCAGATACCCAGCTGACTGAGCCACCCCCATAATGATCATTTTAGAACTAAATTCAGATCTGGCCCCTGGGTGGCCCATTCAGGTAGGCATCCAACTTTTCATTTTGGCTCAGGTCGTGATCTCATTATATCAGATCAGCGCCACACTCCCCATTTTACTTATTAATTTTGTTTCTTTTCAGTCCTCCCTCCTCCCTACTGTGATATATTAATTCTTTGAGGAGAGCTATTTTTTGTGAATTTTGCTTTTGCTGTATCTCTAACACTGAGAGTAGGTGGTATATAGCAAATCTAAAAATATTTGTTGTGTGATAAAAAATAATATGCCTGTGTCTTCTCTGTGTGAAAAGCACGGGAATTCAACTAGTTTCCTCCTAAGTTTCCTCTCCTTACCATTAGTGACTATCAGAAACTATAATAAGTAAGACCCCACTATTTTGGAGCTAATGAGCGAAATGAGACAATTGTCTCTTCACCTTCAGTGTCTCCATGATTACTACCCATGAAAAACTCAGATAAAGAGGTTTTGTGTTAAGTTTAGAAAGAAATGAAATTGGAAGACAAGTTCAAGTTCATTGATTCATGTATTAATTTGTTCAACACCATTCATTATCTTGGAATTTCCTTTAAATCTCAAAGGCATCACTACTAGGTAATTTGACCCTGTCAAGGAAATAGCTACCTTCAAGTTCTACATGTAACCTATCACCTTGGCCCTCCAGTTTTATCACCCCTCCTCCAAAACTACTTTTATTAAATACCCCTTCAAATCACCACAACTCTCCAAAGCAACTTATCCCTCTATGATTCCAGCTGCCTGCCACCTTCCCAAATGCCCCATTGAAAATCTTAAGCATCCTGAAGTCTGAAGCAACATCCTCTTGAGGATCAACAGCTCTCTTGTAAGGCCAGTGCATGCAGCATCTTGCAATGTGTCTTTTTTGGGGAAGAGCGGTAGAGGCAGAGTGAAATAGGTGAACTCTTCCTCGAAACTTTGTAAGCTTTAGGTAACTGGTATGTTCAACTGTTGCATCTGTCACATTAAACATTTGTGCATCTTCAAAAATAGAAATTAATTTCCAGGGAGACTACAATTTAAATACAGTAAACTATTGTAAAATAGTTACGTCAATTAGTAAGTTTCTTTCCAATATCACAAAATTATTGCGCACGTTTAGTGTAACGTCTATCGCTATCCAAATGGGCTATTTTTTTTAAAGAACTTGACAAAATAATGTTAAAAATGTCTTTGAAAGAATTCATAGGTAAATAAAGCTAAAATGAGTTTATAAAAAAGGAGAAAAAATTTTTTCTACCTAATTTTAAAATGTATATCAAAAGGCCAGCAATTAAAACAGTGCACTACTAGTATGCAAATAAAATTGTATATTCTGATTCATATTAATATTCAAGAAAGAGACCCTAATATATAGGACAGCGTAGTGTAATAAATATGGGATCTCAAAAGCATGAAAATTAGATACATAATAAGTGGTTCTGATACCATTAGTTAGCTATTAAAAGAAAATTAGATTGCAAACTCATGCCTAATATGATTTCCAAATAAAAGGATATAGAAGAAAGGAGAAATATTTTTAAAAACAACATTGATCAGAAGTTGTTTGAAATAACTTCTCAACATGACACAAAAGACAGAAAAAAAATCATTTGAAGTACACGTATCAAATGAGATACATATTTTAGAAAACTAAGTGATGCCTTATATAATGTTAATAAGCAATATATATAATTTTTGTATGTCAACAAAAGATACTGGGACTAAGAAGCTACTGCTGAGAGGTTTATTCTCTTGGGTCCTTTTGCTTTATTTTATTCTTCCCGCAGTTCTAAGTTCAAAGGGCACAGTACAAATCTTGGCGGCTTCACATGCTCTGTCTAGTGTTCCTGAACTGCCGTCTGGCACAGGAATTTTCACTGCAGACAATGCTTAATGACCATTCTAGCTGACAGCTATTACGGATGCATGTCTGCTAGTGTCGCACCATCCCTGTGCAAGTCTAACCAGAAGGGTGACAGTCACAAGTCTCAATAGAGCTTTAAGTTGTTTATAATTCCAAAGGCCTTTTAAGAATGTGGTATTTAGTAAGAGTGAGGAAACTGGTTAACAAAAGTGGGACATGTCCTCATACATAATGGACTGTCAATAAAAAACAAAGGCTTAGTATAGACAGACACATTTTTGTTCTGAGCTACCCTGCTGCTGGACTTCTACTGAAAGTTAAGAACAACTCATTTGATCATATTCCAAATCCAGAAGCCAGAATTGATTTGAACTTCAAACAAAATAAAGACATATGCCATCTCAGACAAGAAAATATAGAATACAAATTTCTTACAGAAACTAAGACTTCTATGGGCAAAAAAGTAAAAAGGAAACCAAAAAAGCTGAAATGAGAGTGAACAATTTATAGCACAAATGCATAGTGAAATGGTGAGAACCGTAGAAATTTTACTTGGACTCTAATTTTTACTAAAGTAACTACTCATGATATACTCACAGTCAAGGTATATCAGAGAACTTACTGATGACCTGTTTCAGCATAACTTTAGAAATCTCTTTAGAAGGCAATCATTAAAGCATCTTTGTAAACCACATGAGAGGGAATATTTTATATTTTGGGGCACTTCACTTCTACAGAAAAAAGGGCCAATTTTGTTTCTGGTTTTAAGAAATCTGGTTTTTTTAACCCAACTATATCAATAAATCATCTTTATTTGTAGAACTTCCCCCTCAACTAAAAATTGGCAGCTGATAAAAGAGAAATATGACCCTTAGTCCCCACATTCTATCTACATATTGCACCACAAAGCTATATATAAGTTTATGGAGATTGTAACAAAAGGGTACATTGAAATTTTGTATAAATAACTGACTTCATTTGCATAAAATATGTGGTATGTTTTATATATAAATGATATGGACGACACATCATTCACTCTTTCAGGGAGGGCTTTCTATATACCGTGGTGCTGGACATGAGAATTGGGGGGGAAAAAAATTGACTCTTGCTTCAAGGAGCAGATTGTTCTGGAGATATGTACTCTAAACATTTTCTAACAACAGAGACTCGATGGGTCATTGAATCATCCATCTTCTCTGTTTTTTATTCATTTTGACTAATTCTGTGGCTTTGTAAGAGAGCTGATTGGTAAAGCTGTAGCTCTGGTCAAAAAATGGGACAAGGCCAGGGCGGAGAGATGTTCTGTGGCCAATAAAAGGAATTCTGTTCAGGCATATATGGTATCCCAACATTCAACTTCAACTAGATTAGCTTTATAATACTTTCTAAAGAGAGCCACAAGTAAAGATCTCTTATTGATGGAACATAAAATCGGCTCATCTTGTAGGAACCAATAATCCAAATCATATGAATACTCCTGCTGCCATCATTTAATTTAGAAGCAATGTAAGTTACTAAAAATTCACAAGCAGGCAACAGTCTACGGCCACCGTGGGAAATTACTGAGTGTTAAAATGGCTTGCCTGAGATGGGGCTGGCTCTCTTTATATATGACCCCTTTCTTCCTGGCCTCTAGCAATATTCTGTAAGTTCCTGGAGGACAGACATATGATATATCAAACCATGTCAAAACATAATAATTACTAAATGTTAATTATAATGTTGTTCAGATTCTATATCTTGCAAAATCAACCTGTAAAAAGATACATGTCATTTATTATTTAAGTCTTGCTTATTTCTTTACTTTTATTTCTATGTTTTCCCAGATTTATCTACCATTTCTATGTTTGTGTACATATCATGTGTTTGTGTATGAAAATTTGATTTAATTTCATGTTTTGAATGCCAAGTAAATAAATAATAAGTATTTTTTTGCCAATAGATATGAAAATTTAAAATTAGGAAAGCTAGTCCTTTCATGAAAAATTACTATAAAAATACCAGAGAAATATTTCAAATATAGGTAATTATTCTTTCTTAAATAATGCATTCTGAACCCACTATGCCTTTTTATACTACTAAGAATAGAAATGGCTATTATCTCTACTCCTCTTCATGAAACTTTGTTTAACATAGGCCTTAATAATATGGAGCACCTGGGCAGCACTCTGCCAACAACCTCCTAGCCTTTTAGACGCCCATGTTTCTCCCCATGCCAAAATTTCTCTATAGGGCCTCTAAAGTGAGCTGTATATAACAGGAATTCAATTGCCATTTATCTGTTTAAGACAAAACAAGACATTAAAAACTCATATTTTACCATCAACTAAAGAATAAAGTTCACATTCCTTAATATATTCAAGACCCTTAAGTCTAACTCCAGCCTATCAATTATTATTTTCTATTGGTCTTTCAATTATACCCCATATCCTATCTACATTAGATACCTTGTTCACTAAATACACTTCATTAAAACAAGTATTTATTGAACATCTTGTTAAAAAAAAAAAGAGAAAGCAATTTTATTAATCTTTTATTCATGCTGCCTACTTAACTGCTTTGCTTAGAATGCCCTTTTCCAGTACTCCAGCCTGGGCAACTCCCAGGCAACTCCCACTTGATTTTCATGACTCTGTATTATTGTCCATTGATGTAGGTGAGTCTCACTCAGCTCTTTCCTCTGAGATATCACAGCATATTTCCTGCTGATTTGATTTTAACTGTTAGTTTACAAGTCTATCTTCACATATTCTTGGAAGGAAAGGGATCACTCTTCTACCAGACATAGCTTGTGCTTTCATATTTCGAGCTTAAACTGAGGGAAAAGACAATTCTTGTATGCAGGGGTTCGAATCTCTGAAAGTCCATTCATTCGTGGGCTCCATCAACTGAAGAAACGGCATATGCTTCAGAAAGTAAACCCAGACTAAGAAGACCTCTAAGTAAACCTTTGAGAAAAAGAAAAAACAAAAAAGACAACTCTTATTCCCTTGATAATTATTTTTGCATATTTCTAGCAGATTACTTTTGCCTAGGAACTTTTGCAGTGGCAATTTCCATGTGGAGATTGGACAGAAACTATGAAGTAAAGCAACAAGTTCCTGAAATCCTTTGGGGCTAAACAAGAACAACCAGTCCAGATGGTAATTGGATTAATATGGGGCCTTCAAACTCTGAGAAAAAATTAATTATGGAAGATCAGAAATATGTCTTTTTAAACAGCTTTTTGAGGTATAAATTACATACCATAAAATATTCTCTCATTTTACATGTACATTTCAGTGGTTTTAGTAACATAGTTGTACAATCATTACCACAATCTAGTTTTAAACATTAACATTACCCCCAAAATATCTTTTCTGACCATTTGTGGCCAATTTCTGTTCATATCTCTAGTGCCAGGCAATCACTGATTTCTCTTCTGAGTATAGGTTGTCTTTTCTGGACATTCCATATAAATGGAATTGTAAAATAATCAAATCTTTTGCTTCTGGCTTTTTTTCACTTAGCATAATGTTTTTAAATTTCATTCATATTATAGCATGTATTGATGTGGAGAACAAAGGCAAAAGAAATATTGAAAAAATAATAATAAAGTTTCTTAAAACTTACAGCCCATTGACAAGTACTTGAAACAAAGAGAGTGACCTTTCTTCAGGAACTCAACTGCCTTAAGGTTAATACTTTGCTAGAGGAAAAAGGCAGCCAACAGGGACATTACCCCAACCTCTAGGATCCTATAAGTCTTCTTTAATATACAAAATTCCCTTTGGAGACTTCTTTTATCTCTACCCCCTGCCAAGATATATGATAACAATCATCCTCTGAACATATAGCCCACTGATCTATATCTATAGGGTCTCATGACTAAGGACTTATTAGTCTGTAGTAAATGACCTCATCCTAACAACAGCTAGCCCCTCAAGGTCCTGGAAAACTTGCTTCCAAATTCCTTAGAGACATACTATTCCTCCACTCCCAACTTGAAAGTACATAATCAGTCACTCCTCAATCCCAGTGCAGTTCTTCTGCCCACGGGTCCTATCCCTGTGCTTTTGTAAAACCACCATTTTTGCACCAGATGTCTCAAGAACTCTTTCTTGACCGTCTGCTCCTGGCCCCAATATTTCACATCATGTATCAGTAGTTTACTCCTTTAGTTGCTTAATAGTATCTCATTGTTTGATACGCCACATTTTGTCTATCCATTCATTGAATGCTGGATATTTGAATTGTCCTAGTTTGGGTTTATTATGAATAATGCTGCTATGAACATTCATAGATATGTCTTTATATGGATGTATATTTTTATTTCTCTTTGATAGATTCCTAAGAATGAGACTTTTTAAAATCATATGTTAAGTTTATTTTTAACTTCTATGAAACAGAAAAAATGTTTTCCAAAATGGCTGGAATTTCCGCCAGCAATGTATGAATTCCTATTTCTCCACAATTTCTTTTTTTTTTTTAAGGTTTTATTTATTTATTTATTTGACAGAGAGAGAGATCACAAGTGGGCAGAGAGGCAGGCAGAGAGACAGAGGAAGGGAAGCAGGATCCCTGCTGAGCAGAGAGCCTGATGCGGGGCTGGATCCCAGGACCCTGAGACCATGACCTGAGCCGAAAGCAGAAGCTTTAACCCACTGAGCCACCCAGGCGCCCCTCTCCACAATTTCAACAGCGCCTGTCTTGTTGATTATATCAGTTCTAATAGGTGAAGTGAAATCTCACTATACTTTTAATTTACATTTTCCTAATGACTAGTGTTTAACATTTTTCAATGTGCTCATTAGCTTTTCTCATATCTTCTTTTTTGAAAATTTTATTAAAATAGAATCTTTAATCTGGGTTGCTTGTCTTATTATTGAGATAGAAGAATTTTTATGCCCTGAATAAAACCCCCTTACAACAAAAATTGTTTGAAAGTATGTTCTCCCACTGTGGGCCTTACCTTTTCATTTTGAGGTAGGGAGGATAGTGTTTGTTGTACAAATATTTGTAATTTTATGAAGTTAAATTTATTACTTTTTTCTATTATAGATGATGCTAAAATATCTTTGCCTAACACATGGTCACAAATTTTTTTTTTTGCTATATTTTCTTCTAGATGTTTTATAGTTTTAACTTTTGCAAGATCATTTTTTAGTTAATTTTGTGTATAAAATGGTGTAAGAGTCTGGGGTATAATAAGAAATGTATTTGTTTTTCACTCCTGGCTCCTGGCACAGATCTCCCTAAACACTTGGAACATCCTGAATGAAAAGAGTCTCTTTTGTTATTTCTAAGAAACTTCCTTGAGTCAAGAGTTTATGCTAATGGTGACTGAGGGTGGGGCCCCTAGGTAACCTCAGAATGGGGCTGGCCACCAGAAATACCAAGAGATTAGAGGATTGGAATTTTTTACCCAAATGATGCAGCCTCTAGGAAGGGGGAAGGGCTGGATATTAAGCTTTATGAAAGTTCCTGAACAAAGAGGTTTGAGGAATTTCTCCACTAGTAAATGTATTCAAATGCTGGGAGAGTGATACACCCCAGTTCCACAGAAACAGGAACTCCTGCGCTTGAGGATCCTCCCAGACCTCACCCTCCGTACCTCTTCAATGGTTATCATCTTTATTATTCTATATTTCATCCATATTGTAGCATATGAATATCCCATATTAAGTTATCATGCTCATTATCCATTATAATCATTATAATAAACCAATAAACATATATAAATATTTTCCTGAGCTTTGTGACTCATCCTAACAAATGATCAAACCTGAGGAGGGGATCATGGGAAGCTCTGATTTATATCTTCTTACTGCACCAAACTACAAGTTCTGCTGTACGATATATTTTTGGTGCTAAATATTTGTGTGTATTCAATCATGTTTTTCCAAGTAGTTGTCATTTAATGATTAGAAAAGACTTTTAAAAACTCAAGTATGGGGGCACCTGGATGCCTCAGTCATGATCCCAGCATCCTGGGACAGAGCCCTGCACTGTGTTCCCTGCCTAGCAGGGGAGCCTGCTTATCCCTCTCCCTCTGCCCCTGCTGTGTTCTCCCTCTTCTCACTCTCCCTAAATAAATAAACAAATAAATAAATAAATAAATACAATCTTAAAACAAAACAAAACTCAGGTTTGTTTCAGCTATGCCAAATGTTGTTGGGTGAGCTGGGGAGGCCCCAGATGCTGGGGCCGCAACCCAGCCAGACTCAAAGGAGTCATGGAAGGTTCTTGGTCTTATCACAAGAATGAATTCAAGGACAGACACACAGCACAGTCGATAAATGATGCCAAGTGGGACAGTTAATTAAAGTGAAAATTACACTCTTGAGACATGAGAACAGACAAGCTCTAGAATCTAAGAGAGCTGCACACCCTAAGGGTTAAGTTTCTATCTTTTATTGACAGTTGTTAACTAAGGGATGGACAATTTATTACTTGGGGTGGGAAGCAGGGTTTCCTTGCTTTTTCTTCCTAATTTGGTCAAGGATTTCCTGTCATGGCATCCCCCTTCTTGAGCTCCTCTGGTTTGATCCAGCTTTTTAAGGAATGCTGTCAGGACAGGCCTCTGACCTTCCTGATAGCTGGCTATGACTTCCTCCTTGCTGACCTCTAAGTATCCTGTTAGAAGCTAACTAACTGGCTACTCTACCAAAGGTACAATGTGAGGGGGCTTTTTGTACCTACGTCAGCCAGAACTGTATTCTAATTAGTACCAACAGTAATAAAAAGGTGAGAAACTGAAGGAAGGAATAAAATTCAAGAGGTTAAATTAGTCACTGACCAAGAGCCTTTCCCCCTCCTGAGTTTCTACTTTCTAAAACACTAACTGAAGAGATTGACTTCTGTTTTCCTAGGAGTGGTGGAAATCCATTATAATTTCTTTCTCAGTTGTTGATTCTTTAAGGATTTATGTTAAGTGTCTGTGGGTTTAGTGATTGTAATGTTCTGGCGCTTTCTATAGTACCTGTCACATAACATCTCAAGAAAGACTGTTAAATAAATAAATGTATACACTTCAGTAATTAATCTTCACTTTGTCATTTAATATACATTTCTTTATATAAAGACATTCTCAAGGACAATTGACGTAGGTAGCCAGAATATTAATGTACCACAAAAGGCTATTATTTTTTAATTAATTAATTTATTTAGTTATTTGACTTTCTGTGACTTTATTCTTAGTTTTCAGGGTGTAATTTGTTTGTTTGTTTGTTTGTTTTCCTCCTTAATCTGTTGTTAGGAAGCTTTAAGAGTTAGAACTTTCTAATTTACTATTAATTTGGAAACACTGATGTCAATCTTTTATAAGAAGAAGTTAAAATGCCCTACATGGAGCAAACTTGGAGATATCAATTTGGCTCTTTAGAGGTTCTTCCCTGATCTTTTTTTTTTTTTTTAATTTTTATTTATTTGACAGACATCACAAGCAGGCAGAAGCAGGCAGAGAGAGAGGGGGGAAGCAGGCTTCCTGCTGAGCAGAGAGCCCTATGCCGGGCTCGATCCCAGGACCCTGAGATCATGACATGAGCCAAAGGCAGAGGCATAACCCACTGAGCCACCCAGGCATCCCGGTTCTTCCCTGATCTTAAATTTTAGTCTAGATCATTGAGATGGCCAAATAAACACTATTTCAGTTGGTGAGATTTGATTAAGTATTATTGGTTGCAGTTAAGTATTTAACATATTGTTCATTTTGAAAGTTCTATTTTATTAAAAAGGAGATGGTAGTTATAATAGTTGGAATCACCTGGAGTTTACTCACCTGCCTCCTATATAACTCCATTAGTGAGTATGGCTGTTATATATGCTTTTGACAGAGTGAAATGACTCACTCTGTCTAAATGCCAGATATAGGATTTCTTAAAAATCAGTTAACATGGGAAAGTCAACATAATGAATTCTCATTCTGATTAAATTATGAAGATACATGGTTTAATATTTTCTATCTACACATATCTATCTATCTACATATATCTACACATATCTTACTTTTTGTTAAGTGGTAGTTGATGTCTATACACATCAGTCTGTTGGTTCATGAGATAGATTGGGCTTGTTGAATTCTTACATGTCATTGTTAATCCATCTAAAACACATGGCACCACATGTCAGTTTACTTATTGAAGCTGGAAAGGTATCCATTGGAGAAAAGAGTCTTAGAGCATTATTTGTGTAGTATTTATCTTTCCTCAAAGGAGTTTTTATATTTCCAATTTCCAATTTTGTTTCCTTTCTTCCTGCTCTTGATAATTTAAAATGCTTACATTTTAGATGATGCAATTTGAAATGTCATTTTTCAGAATCCATAAAATGATTATTTTAGGTTCTGAACCAGCTATGAATTTCTTGGACATAACAGTTAAATTTTGCTTGTCTCTTTATGTATAGTTCATGTTATTTTCTTGCAGAAAAATCTAACTGGAACAGCTGTGCCCAGTTCCATTCTCAAAATGAACATTAGTTGCTACTACATCACTGTGTGCCTCTGTAAGTGGAAAGGGGCATTTGAAGTTGGAATGATTTACTTTCTCAGGTTCAAGTGTTAGCTTATCAGAGAAAGAATCCAAATAGATTTAAGACACCAGCTCTTTACCTCTTCATTCATGTTTAGAGAATATTCCACAGTATCAACACCAGCAAAGGAATACATACTTCAGCTCTTATGCTTCAGAATCTTTGCTAATGAAATATCCTGGCCAAAGTTTGCATGTTTCACACTCTGGCTCATTTTCACGCCTTCAGCAACCAGAAAAGCATATTCAAAATATTGCAGTCAGCTAATGACCTATGTGGATCTAATATAAATCCTTGGTAAGAAACTTTCATCTTTGCCCAGTCATCCCTCTTTGACACAAAAGTAGTTTCACCATTTTACAATAGTAGCATCAATATCTGTTGATAGATATTGACTTTCTCTGTTAACATAACACTTGATGCATTTCTGAAGCCAGCGAAAAAGTGTTTATTCAAGTAAATTATGATGTAAATGGCATTTCTTAAGCTTATATTTTTTCAGCACACCATTCCCAAAGCACATTGGTTTACTGATGTTCAGTATGGCCTTCAAGGGATTGTTTTTAAACGTTTTGGAAGATCACTCGTATTTCAGGTTTTCTGAATCTTGCTATGGACCCCTATTCCTGCTTCCTCCATCTTATTTTTATAGTTATTTATTCGGTTGTCCCTAGAAAAATAAATGAATCTATTTTATATCTTAACAGAACCATCATACCAATACAACAATAATTTTGTTAGTGATTTATAAACATATACCAAAATCATTCTTTGTATTCATCATCATAATGTATCATTCTTTTTATGGAACATATGAGGGAGATAAGAAACCATTAAAACCTATACCCAATAATGTCACATTCTGGCTAAAATATGTTTAGAATTGTAAAGTAATAGCAATAGTACTTTCTGGAATTGAATCTGTATTTAATGATGTGGGAGTCAGGGATTCTTGGTTGTCTGCTTTGAAATGCTAGGCCATAAGCAGTGTTGAAATTAAACTTTGAAATAGCTCTGTTATCACTGACAACTTACAGCAGTATTACTGATTTGGACATATTGTAGATTATTAAAATATTTATTGTGCCAGTGGGTGGGATTTTCATTCCTGGTGTTTTGATTATAGTAAGAGTGGTAATCTTACAGTTCTCCCTTTGGGTATAGTAAAATTCTTCCAAGTGAAAGAGAATCAATCATAGATTTCACATAAACTAGGAGCATTTTAACCACTACAGAGAGAAGCTGTACTTGACACTGAAATTTCTTATCTCTCCACTGCTCTTCAGCTTTTTGCTTTTTTAAAATTTTCCACTCATGTTAATGTTCATATAGACTTTGATTATTTTCTTATATTAGGGATAGATCTTATCCTGTTGATAGTTGGCATCTTTGCCAGAGGGAAATCTATTATCTGAGTGTTAAAGAAAGAAATTATGAACTATGTCCACTTTCATTTCCTTTAAAGTCAAATGAGCATCTTTACATTATATAAGTGATTAAAAACAAATAGATTACCTATAATTGTTAAAATATTAAAACATAAAAACATAGGCATATATGCTCATGCATTAAATATATTAACTGAACTTTATGCAGCTTAGGACATTCATTCATTCATTCATTTATTCATCCATCCATCCATCCATCCATCCATCTCTTCAACATGTATTACACATTTATTGTGAGTGCAGGTGGCACTATGGGTGTTTAAATTGAGTTGAACAGGTGCCCCTTTTATAAATATATTTTTACTTCTTGGCACATGTCATGAAGCTGTAGGTAGATAAATACCATACAGGTACAATATATAGATAACTACCACTTCTCTTTTTATGAAAAGATATACAATTTATGGAACCATGTTGTAGATATATCATCTGTTTCTAACAGGCTACAAAATTCTTTCTAACTTCCTAACAAGGAAAAATGATATCAAATGCATGTATACAATATAGATGTAATACTTAATTAGATAAAGATTCCAGTTTGAATGGAGATCCATGTGCTAAAGTTGGAAAAAAGAAATAGCAGGGAGTTGTGGTGGCTAAGAACATGGCCCTGAACTTACTTTGCTGTGGCCAGAACCTGGCCAGAACTTATATTGTCTGTGACCTTGGGAAATTTTGATACTTCTGGGCCTCCATTTGTTAATTTGCATATTGGGGATTATTATAAGAACTAGCTCCATAGGGTTATGTAAAAATGGAAGGAGATCATACATGTAAGTCCCTTAGATAGTGCTTGGCCTAGAAAAAAACCCTCACTAAATGTTAACCATTATTGTAACAGGTTTATACATATAAAAATTCATTGACTTGGCAACCTTCACAACATTTTGGTTATTACTTAATAAGCAAATATTGAACCTTAACATTTTAAAAGATCAAGAAATATGACAATCATGATAACAGTGTCAGATATATGTTATGAAATGGCAAGTGGCCAATTAAATTTGACCTAAAGGAACATTTTTTTAAAAGACATGATTTTGTAGTTACTGATTTCAATATAAGTGACTGACAATGGGGATTTATTTCTTTGCTTTCCATGTATTATAATTATACTTCCATTAGAAACTATTCTAAGGAGAATAGTTAAAGATAAGTAGTCACAAGAGTTATTCTGTCTTAAAATGGCATTTTAATTACTTGCTTTTAACTCTTCTGTTGATTTATCTGGAACTATTACAGTAAGTAGGTTCTAAGCAGGAGTGTGTTATTAGAAAGAGATGTGTTTCCAAACACTGGGAGATGAACTATACCAATGAAATCACCACATTCCTTAAAGTTCACTTCAAATAGTATTCCCATACTAATGTTTCTTTAACTTCTTCAAAGAATTTTCTATTTCTTCTTCTCTACTTCCTTAACGTATTATACATTCTATATATTTTTCTTTTTTGAAACATTTATAACTCTTTATTGTATATTAATCTTCCTGACCTCAACAACACATATCAGAAGGTTTTACTGGCTTTCAAGCTACAGAGTTCATTATTTACATGTAGTGTAACTATTTAGGTTTACATTTTTTGATACCTTGTTTCATGCAGTATTTAAGAGAAAGTGCCTGAACACAGAAATATAACCAGCAGCATATTAAAATGAGACTCATCTTAGTTTTTCTCTTTTTTTATTGAAATATAATTAACATTCAGTGTTATATTTTCAGGTGCACAATATAATGATTCAACAATTCTATACATTACTCCGTGTTCATCACAGTAAATGTACCAATAAGCCCCTTCATGTATTTCATCCATCCCCCTTCCCACCTACCCTCTAGCAACCAACAGTTTGTTCTCTAGGAATTTAAGAAACAAAACAAATAAACAAAGGGAGACTCATCTTAGTTTTGAATGAAGCATGAGAAAATAAATACAAGGTACCAAAGAAGTGTATAAAAATCACTTCTCTGAATACATAAATTCTATAAAGGAAATGGTTTATAAAAATTGTTCCTTGCCTCTCTATCAAGGAACAAAGGCCAGGAATGTGACCACTATGGAAACTTAGAGGGTGAGAAAAGGGTTGGCTGACTAGCTTCTGTGCTGAGAGAGTTGAGAATGTGATGATGTGTTTTCATTGACCAAGATTCCCAGAGATTACTAATTCATGAGACATGTTTCTCAGGGACCAAACACATCCCTTGCCCATTATGGGGCATGAGTGTGTGGTCATCTTGGCTCTCATCTGTTAGAACCCCTGCTAATTAATTGATAGTGGTCTTCATCATAAATATGAATCAATGTCCATGGATTGAGAAAAAAGTCATCAAAGACTTCCACCTAGATCACTGGAACTGAAGAGAAAGGGACCCAGCAGACAACTTTTGAAAAATCAACAATAATGCCCAAAAAGATAGGTGTCAGCTTTAACCACCTTTGAGACCCACCCAGGGATGTCAGCTTTAGCATCTGCCAAACAAGAGAAAGAAACCGCACCCACATGAGACTTGCCCTATCTTTCCCTACCTTTCCATTTTCCCCTACTTAGATTCTGTAGGGAAATGAAATTACATCCAGAAAATGGAGGAGAATGGTTTATAGAAAATGTTTCCTCTGTAGACAAATAAGCATAACTGTTTATGCCTTTTCTTTATGCTTTATAGAGATACCTGTTAATCTAAGAATATATCTATAGAGTAAGAAAATATGAGAATATTATTCTCTCTCGATCATGGTGTTTTTTCATTTAAGATTTGGTGAGAAATGTAAATGCGTAGGTATTATAAAAAGTGATAAAGAAACTTAGGTTCTTTGTTAAAATATAATTTGAAGTTTTAGGAAATATAAATGTTTCTTTAAAAAAATGTAATCTGAGGTCATATTAAAGAATTTGTAAACTGGACTGCTGACTGGATTCATGGGGTTTATTTATACAGTATTATAACATGAGGCTAAATGGTTGTAAATATACTATTTGCATATCTATTCAGATATGGTTATTTCCATGACAGATAAATACATTCTTACCACTTGGTAGAGCAATTGTAGTAATAAATATGTACATTGGTATTGCCAAAGATAAATTTGTCTTCTTAGCAGATTTAGTAGACATGCAAATAAAGTTTTAACAGTGTTTGGTGGAATATTAAAATTACTGCAGAGTGCCTACTTTTACTGCTAATGTAAGCCAGAAACTTGAGCCATATGCTAAACCATTGGTTCCCAAACTTGCCTGCAATCAACTGAAGGCTTCAATAAAAATAAATACCAAAAAGCGAATGTCTCTTTTTCATCCTCAGAGATTATAATTTAATTGGTCTGGGATAAAGATTATAATTTAATTGGTTCGGGGTGAGGCCTGAGCTTTGAAATTTTTTAGAGATCCCAAAGTAATGCTAATAGGCAAAAAAGTTTGAGAACCTCTGAGCTAAGCAATCATTCTTTTATAATGTTTACAATCATGTGCAGCAAGAACAATTACCTATTCATTAATGAGACTGCTAGTTCTGTAATGAAACAAAACCAAAACTCCATTCTTTTCTGTAAACACAATTACCAGGCCAATTCCAGAAAGCTCTACAGTAAGGTTTAATGTTGCATGAACTTGGTCAGTTAAAAATTCCTTAAGAGGGAAGTTCATATTTGTTATAATATGGATAGCTTACTAAGTATTATGTATAATTTAGAAGTTTTAGCAAAATCTTGTATAAAATCAGGTCAGATCCAAATTCCATAATACTATTTATTTTTTATCTGGCTATCAAAGAACAGAAACTTACATTGCATAAAAAACAATGTCTTAAATGAGTAATAAGCAAAAAAAATTAAAAATAAAAATAAATAATATCTTGAAAAGGCAATCCTTCATTTATATATCTATGTCATTTAGTCACTCAATCATTTGTTCATTCATTCATTTATTCATGTCTTAGGTTATTATAGTTTTAGCTACTACTATGTGGCAGTTTTGTGCAAAATGTAGGAAAAAAGAGATGAAGAACACTATTGTTTCTTTAGTTTTTTGCAAATTCTATTATCCTTTGACATATACTTTGATGTAGTAATTCTATTTATTGTAAATTGCTAGGAGGAAATAATAAAAATGAGCGCATATATATATACATATATATATAAGAATGTTAAGCAGCATACAAATTACAGTAGAAATTTCAAGATAAGAGAATTTGAAAATTATAGTAAATCCATATTCAGGGATGGGGTTGGTTGATGGTTTACACTTTTCATTTTCTTTTTTCATTATGTATTTTTTCCAGCTTTATTGAGATATAATTGGAATAGAACATTGTATAAATTTAATGTGTACAGTGTGATGATTTGATACACATATGATTCCTACAAGAAGATTAGTTAACACCTCTGTCACCTCACATAATTGCCGTGTGTGCATGCACATGCATATGTGTATGTGTTGGGAACATTTCAGATGTACTCTTCTTAGCAAGCACTTTTTATTTTCAATAGTTCGTAAGTACTTAAGAATGTGAGGAAATTCTTGGGATTTCTTAATAATGCTAATTTTCAGTGTGGATTATGTATTATATATCAGGTTCTTTAATAAATGCTTTACAATAATTTGCTGGTACTGATCTTCACAACAAGCTAATTATGTAGGGTTTTTTTAATTCTCACTTTATGTGTAAGAAATTGAGGGAACAGAGAAATTAAATAACTTGTCCAATGTCATACATCTATTGAATGGCTGAGCTCAGTTTTAAAAGTCCATGTCATATACTCTCACCTATTATTCTGAATTCTTAATGAAGAATAGCAGAACACATAATTGTGCGGATACAAGAATCAAAATTTCATTTTATACACTGAATGTTTCATTGTGGAGGAATAATAAACAAGTTCTGCTATCTTTTTTCCCCATCCCTTTTTTCTCCTTTTTTCTATTTTATATAATGGACATGGATTAAATTTATAATCAGGATGACAAAAACATATATGCATACATGTGAGAAGCAGGAAATCATTTCCTCTTTGCAGGCCTGTCAAAGGCTGGGCATTTGCAGTACAGTATGGGAGAGGAATGGGGCATGACTGTGGACATCTTGGCTCTCATCTCTTAGACTTCATCTCCATTCTTTATCAGTCAGTGAGCTCCTTACAGGTGTAAAACTTAGGGAAGAAGGAGAAATAAGAGGATAGTACAACCCCTTTGTGTCTGCCTACTTTCACAATCTTGAGCCTTATATATATTATTTAAAGTGGCTTCCCTGGGTCGGCCTAATAAATAAGAGAAGCCAATTCTTTCTGTCTGTGTTCTTCATATATTTCTCGCTGAACTTCTCTCCAGCATTTCCTTGAGGTGGGCAGAAGCACCTCTGATTTGACAATGTTTAGGGCTCCTTATTCTCCTTCCACATAACCGGATAGGACAGGATATGCCATCACCAACCTCATATGGATTTCTGTCTGGGCCACGTCTGGTCAATAGGAAGCATTCACCCATCTCTGTCCCAACAGATTTTAAGCAGGCAGGCTGATTCCAGTTTTTAGTGTAAATAGAAATCTAAAAAGGAAAAAAAAAACATTAATTTTTCCTGGTGCCAAAAAGGAAAGAGAGTCTTTTTCTTTCAGACTATTTTCTTCAGAAAATTATAAATTCTTTCTCTATTCCTTTGAGATATATGCAGGTTCTTTTTAAAGTTTAAATAAGCCACTTGCCAGCTTTTACAACCCAAAAATGTCTCTCTGGAGAATGGGGGGGGGGGGCTCTTTGAAATGCAATCAAGGAAGATAACACCTCTCTTTCCCAGTGGCAGGATCCGAGCCTGGATCCTAGGTGGGCTGCTTAGCACCAGGTTGCAAAACTACCTTCTGTCATAAAGACATAAAAAGTTTATTTTTTCTTTAGATAAAGAAAAATAGATAATTAGATAATTTGTTAACACAGAGGGTAACTCGAATATCAGGCAAATCTGGGATGAACTATGTGTAGCAAATGGTGCTGTCAAGTCCTCTTATTTGAGGACTAGTTATTTATTTTGAGATCATATATGCAATGGGTTGTATTTGCTTGGCTATATAAAAGGGTGAGATTTCTTTCTATATTTATCATCTCTTTAGTGGAGTGCCTTTGATGGTCTTCATATTCTGGTTTAATGCCTATTCAGTAATAAAATTGTTTTCCTTATTTTCAACTTTGTAGAAAGTTTTCCTGGGCTGGGAAGACATTTTGGTTTTAATTCAATTTCCCCAGTACAGTACAGCAGTTCTTACTTTCTGGCTCTAACACCAAAGTCTTCCCTTCTTCCCTTCTATTACCCTCTAAAAGTCCTCATCCCACTGTCAATTTGTTTTTCCTCAGTTATGAGCTAAGCACCTAACCTTCGCATTTCTGTAGGTTACCACCTCCTCCTGTCCTCCAAAAGAAATGGTGTGAACTGTGATTGTGGTAACAACTTTATCTAAAGAAATTTCTTCATTAATCACTTCTTTTTCACGGTCTCTTACCTGTTCTTACAAACTTCATCTGCCTTAGGGCACCACCAGGACATAGTGAAGAATTTCTTGGAAACTTAATTATTAGCTCATGGATGTGAGGAATTCAGAGCACTTTCATATTTTGACACTAATACTCTGAAAAACTTGTTCAAATGTGGAGAGAACGTGTCCTATTCAAACAATTACAATAGCTACTCTAGTAAAATGTACATACTGCTTTGGGAACAAAAGAAAGAGCTATTTAATTTGACTTGACCTGCACTACAGACTTTAACTGTCTGAAGATTTCTTCAGGGAAATCTTTTGTTATTTTTGCTTGGTTTTGTTTACTGTATGAACTTTAAGACATGTTCTTTTTAGTGGTAACATATTCTAACAAACAGACCTCCCCCCATACACACACACACACACATACGCACACTTTGGACTTTCATACTTATCATTACTAGTGCACCTATGAACTGAATTAATTTTTTGAAATATATCATGATGTCTCCCAACAGTCAAGATACATTATAAAAATTATTTTTTGAGTAACAATATCTGTAATTTAATTTAAAATACTTCAGTCATAGACAGTGTAATAGCAGGTAAATAATGGTTTAAGTTACAGTTTAAGGAATTCCCTGATCTGAAATTCAGGGGTAGTCAGATACATTTTAATCTGAAGTGTCACTCTTCAGAAACCACAAGCCTAGTCTAACCATAACCTGATTTTAAAAAGAGGGTTTGCTATTTTACATAACTGTAATTGTTTTTCATTTGTAAAATTAATGCTTATTAGCTAATGATGGTTAGAAATGGGTCCCCATTGGTGTAATTAATAATATTGGAAATACATTATCTGGACAAAAGATTTTTAGAGACATCCCTCTAAAATTCATTTAATAGGCATAAGAATCTAGCCAGCCTTGGATATGTTCTATACACTGAGACACTGTTCTCCAGACTTGGTTCCAAACAAATTTCTCCAGATGAATCTTGGTCTCTCTTATATGTGATTTGAACCTTGTCACATTTGCTTTAGACAACTTTCCAAGGTTTCTCAACAACTCTCTGCTAACTCCCACACAACAAAAGCCAGGATTTTTTAAGCTCGTGGAGGTTGTTTGACTATTTAATAAGTTCTTGTAGAACTTTGCCAGAGTTTATATGCAGCCTAACTAGTTTCAGGTTATTGGAAAATAATAATCTATCACCTACCTCACACTGTTGGAGGTTGAACAAAAAGAACCTAATAGTTCTGCATCAGCCTGTTTTGGACCAGATCAAAACAGTCACTAGGAGATGGGAAGAATGGGGACCACAAGGAGGGGAACACTTGGAAGCATTCTACATATTGGAAAATGAGTAATAATTTCTGTAAATTGGAAAATGAGGGATAGTCTCCCAAGCTGAAAGGAAGGTGTGAGAGGAAATAGTTCAACAGGGGAGTGTTATGAGATTGTCCCAAAGTGCAAAAGAATGTGGCTCATTCATTCATTCGCCTAGAAAATGGCTGAAACTTTTGAGATTTTAGGGTAAAAAGCAGGCAAAGGCAAGATTATGCAAGGCTATATATATATATATATATATATCTACAGAAGTGTTTATCAAACTTTTTTAAAACACATTGTAGCATACTTTTTATATTATACAAGAATAGAGACATAAATGATTAACATTTCACAAAAATATTACATCAATGTATTCAGATGTTTTATATTCCACTGTATTATTTTTAGTTTATTCCATTCGATCTTATTCCACTTAGAATGCTAGCTTTGAACAAGTAAATTAATCTGATATACCAATGGATTATTCTCCACACTATGAGGAAAACTTTGAGAAAACTCTGCCCTATAGAAATTAGGAGCTACAAAAACATTTCAAGCAGGTTTTATGATGACTAGAATGAGCATTGTTTCAGTAATATATAGAGAGAATGGACTCAAGATGTGAGACTGAAGGTGTAAAAAAGAGGTAGAAGATTATCACCCTGGTCCAGACAAGCTATTGAGAATGTATGAACTGGACATTTGTTTTCTGGATTTAAGGCAGGAAAATTTTAGTATAAAAGTGGGTAGAATTAGCAAGACTTGCTCACTAATTCTATGTGGGTGCTGGGTGTTAATGAAGGAGGTGGTATGACAGGAAAGATTCAAGAATACTTTCTAGGCTAACAGATTAAATAACAAGTGTATGTATAGGAGAGATTCACAAAAATATGCAGAAAAACCGCAGTTCTGTTTTATCTGTTTTCTAATAAGAGAAGCTTACCATACTGTTGTTCTCAGCATGGCTTGAAATATTCCATGATTCTGTGATTTTTTTTTTTTTTTTAAGAACATATCTTGGGAGGTATGCTGGCTATTTAGACCTTAACAGTTGTTTGATCAAATGCATTCCAAATCTGATGCAGCCTAAAACAGAATCCCTCTGGGAGAAAGATTCAAGGATGTGTATTGCTTAACAAGATCCCCAGTGGATCTTTGGAGGAGTCGTATGACTGGATTGTGACTATTACTGCTCTTTATTTTTCATATAAGAAAACTGAGTCTCCATGATGTCTAGTGATTTCTCAAATCCTCACTATTTAGAGGCTTAGCTAAAACTAAAATCCATCCAGCTGAGCACCTTTTCTCCACTTCAGTGCTTTCCTTAAAACCTTCATACTTTATTATTCACTGATGACCTTGCCTTATACTTTCAAATTAAGACTACCTTGCGAGTTTACCTTAAAATATTTCTGCACTTTCACATTTTCAACCTTCCTTCAGTTCTGTCAGTAAGATATGCCCTTCTTTATTGCTAAGACTCCTCTCCAACTGTTTTTATGGCTCTCACTGCCCCTTTATTCTTCTGAGATCAATGTGTTGTTCCATTTGCTTTCTAAGATCAATATTTTTCAGATGCTCCACTGGCATCTTTTTGTAAACACTTCCTTTGGTTAGTTGTATGACCCTCACTTTGTTGTTTAGAAACTACTTTTCCATATTGAGTTAGTTAGTATAGAAAATGAAATGATATTTAACTTTCAATAAAATACATATAACACTCATTGTACCAACTTTATTTATTTACCTTAAAAGCTCATTAAATAAACTATTACCAACAATTTAAAAGATGAAGAAGTACTACTGAAGCTTATGTTTGTTAGAAATCAAGATGCATGTATGTGAGGGAAAGTATGGTGTATGGAAGAGAGGAGATATTTATTTCACTCTACTTGAAATTTCTATTTATTAAAGTAATATATAAAATAAAAATTAAAATAGAGTAAGGGTACACGTTATGAACACTCTAATGATATCAGTATAATACATACTGTGGTGTCTAGTGAATTTAATTTACTAACAAAGATCAATAGAACATTCTGTCTTATCTATCTTAATTTTGGCGTAGTGAGGGGAGGGTGATGATGATCTGGAAAATGAGAGTGACATATGAGTATTATAAAGTAAAACCTGTACAGTACTAATATCTTAGTTTTGAGAAATTAACTCCACTAAAGAAAAATTATGAAACTACTCGACCATAAAATCTCTCATTCTAATACTTCTGTCAAGTTTCATATACCTATGGATAATACCTCGATAAACCAGATCTTTTCAAGAGCAATTCCAAAATTTAGTAGGTAGAGTGGAAAGAACCCAATTTGATTCTGTCTTCTATTAGTATGCCTTATTTGTTAAGTGATAAATCATGTTCTATAACCCTACTCCTAATGTATTTGAAAGATTAGAATTTCTTTATTTGTATGTATAGAGAAGAGCAAAGAATTTGAAAGAAGTAGATATTGGTTGAATATTGGCTCTGTCATTTACAACTAATATAACTATCATTGGGTTTCTTTGTAAAAATTAAATGAAAATTTGTTTTACAGAGTTATTATTGGATTTACGGATTTTTCATTCAAAGTAGGGAGGATGTTGCCAGTCACACATTAGCGGCTAAATAAAATGGTTTTGTTTTTAAGTTATTTCCCCAAAGTTGGAGTAACATCCCTTTATGTGTCAAAATGTAAACATTTTAAAAACATTTTATCGAAAATCCTTTTACAAAGACTGCATATTTTTCTGACACTTTAAGCTGTGTAACAGAATTGAAATGTTATTTTTAATTAAAAAGGGTCTAGGGACACTTAGGTGGCATAGTCAGTTAAGGGTCTAACTCTTGGTTTTGGTTCAGGCGGTGATCTCTGGGTTGTTGCACACTCTCTTTCTCTCTCTCTCTGTCTATCTCTCAAATAAATAAGTCTTTTAAAAAGGGTCTAAAGACATAGGGTTCCTTAAAGTTGTCTCAGAGACCATGAATGAAAGGACAAGTGGGCGGTTCCACGGAGACCAGCTTCAACCCTATAAAATTGCCACGGCTGTATATACATATCAGCATTCTTTGTAAGATTTGCAAAGATTAGTCTCTGCTGTTCAAAAATGCACAAAAATTGAAATAATTAACATATCTTACCAAAATTTATTTTTGAAATAATTCATACCTACAGCAAAGTTGAAAGACTACTGTAATAAACACACATATATTCACCTAGGTTGATCAATTATTAACATTTTGTTACATATGCTTCATATTTCTTTCTATATTTCAGTCTGTCTCTATCTCTCTGCTCCTGTCTTTGGCAATAGATAGATGATAGATAAAGAGAGAAAGGAATCTTTTCTCTCTCTGGACCATTATGACAACTCGCCCCCTAAATATTTCACCATTGCCTCCTATGTACAATGTCATTCTTTTACATAAGTCTAAGCCCAATACAATGATCATACCCAAGAAATTTAGCATTGAGATCATATTACATTATAAAAGCTTTATTTGAAATTTCTCAATTTTCTCGATAGTGTCCATTGAAGTTTTATTGGAAAATTCAGATACTGTATTTTATTTAGTTATCATGTTTCTTTAATTTATTTTAAATTGAAACATTCCAAAGCCTTTTCTGGCTTTTGGTGCATTTATGTTTTTTAAGAATCCAGGCCAGAATGAGTTTATAGAGTGAGTCTCAAATTAGATGTGTTTAATTGCTTCCTTCTGATTAAATTGAGATTTTTTTTTAAATGTTCACAAAAAAGCTACATAATGTCAATTTTATCCCATTATTGTGATGTTAATTTTAATCACTTGGTTAAGGTGGTGTCCACTAACTTTCTCCATTATAAAATCATCTTTTCCAATCTACTTAACATGTAATCTGTGGGTTGATACTCTGAGACTCCGTGAATATCCCATTCTCCCAGTACAATTTAGCCAATGGCTTTAGTACCCATTTCTTCTGCCATTTCTTCTACATTAATTAATGAATCCACCTTCCATAGTTTTTCATTCTTGCCTCATGGTTTAACTTATTTTTTTTAATTACCCATGTGGATTAATACGTTCATTTTAATCCATCATGTTAAAATCTATTATTATCATAATTACTTCCATGCAAAAATTGTCCTATATTGAGCCCATGAAGGTTCTTCAAGCTACCTCTGCTTTTTTAAATATTTCCTTACTTTCTGAAGTAAGTTGTATACCAAACCTCTGACATAAATGTAGAATCTAGGCTTACATTTTTCTCTTCTGTTCGCATCTGGTTTCAGTTATTTCTCCAGGACCTGGTTCACTTAATCAGAGGATGGTTTTTAGGAAACAACTTCAGGGCTTTTGGGTTGTTTGCTGCTACCTGGGTGTCACTGTTTCTAGGCCCTCTCAGTATATATTAAACTATATATATATATATATATATATATATATGTATATATATATACACATATATATATACACACACACACACATACACACACACAATCATTTCTGTATTTAACCATTAAGTTCAGTATGAGTATGTATGGATATCTTTGACTCTAATCTAATACTACAGGTTTTATTCTAGCCTTTTTTCTCACTTATCCATAACTTCTCTCTCTGACAGTAAGAAACTTGGCTCCCATCACTCATTTACCTATTTGTTTAACCCTAGTATACTGGTAAAGTAGTTCAGAGTTGTTAACCCATACCCCCATGAGAAACAAATTTGACAACTAGAGTACAGTATTTGTATAATTTCTTTAGTTTTTGCACTTACAAAATTAATTACATCAGCTCGTTTTTAAACCCCATTGCTTTGGTAAAGTTATGTCATATATCTGTGATATCATCACATTCATCTGTCAAAGTGCATTACATTCAGGGATCCCTTGACACCCTGCTTGATTTGTTGTTGTTGTTTTAGTTGTTGTATATTAAAGTTCACTCTTTTATAACCTACAGTTCCTTGGTATAGCATTCCGTACAGATTAGTTCCTTCACTTTAAAATTCTCTTGTTCATTCAATTTGTTGACAACCACCCTACTCCTCTAATCTCTGGCAACTACTGGTATTTTCTGTCTTTATAAATTTGCTTATTCTGAAACATTATATGAATGGTATTGTAAAATATGTACCCTGTTGCTCCAACTCACTTCTCTTAGCAAAATGAATTTTCATACATGTTATGGCATGAATCAATCACCCATCCCCTTTATAGCTGAATACTATTCTATTGTATGGAAATACCACAATTTGTTTATCCATTTCCCTGTTGAATCTTGGTTCTTTCTGTTTTTTGTCTGTTTGTGTTTAGCATTAAGCTTTCATATGGATATAGTTTACAGTTTATTTGGGTGAACAACTAGGACTGTGATTCCTGGGTCATATATTAAGTTCGTGTTTAACTTTAGAAAAAACTGCAAAACTGTCTTCCAAATTGGAAGATGGCAATGAATGAGAGTACCTCTTGCTTTCCTCTTCGTTTTTGTAGATATATTTTATGTCATGGTACAATACCCGATGATTTTTTCTTTGTGTGTAGGAGCTAATCTTGAGGTTTTAGGTGTACTATCACCTGCAAATTTTATTCACTGTAGTCTTTTTCTAATTATTAAAGGAAATCAATAAAAGCCATAATAATTGGAAAAAGACTACAGTAAGTTAATATTTTCAACTAATACTCAAAAAGAGTACAGTAAGTTATATATAACAGCTAATTTTTTTTTAAAAATGTTCAAAAGCAGTAGAGATGGTTAGAACGTTGCCATGTCCCTGACCTTAGTGAGATTGTCTCTAATGTTTTTCCATTAAATAATTATGTGTATAGTATGTGTGTGGGTAAATATCCAACAATTCCTAGTTGTTAATCATTTTTATCAGAAATTGACATTAGATTTTGTCAGCATCCTTTTTCATTTAGTCAAGATGCATTATTTCCTAATGAAGATAGTGGATTCAGTTTGTTTTTATTTTTTTTTAGGAATTTGCAGGATTTTTCATGGAAATTTATAGTGAGATTAACCTATCAAGTTTAGATGTGTTCTTTATCTTATTTAATTATTGATTTTATATTGTTTTCACAAAATTTATTTAAAACTTTTATTTTATTTGTGGGATGCTTAGGCGGCTTAGCCAGTTGAATGTCTGATTTCGGCCCAAGTCATGATCTCAGGTCACCACATGAGACTCTGCACTCAGTAGGAAGTCTAATTGAAGATTCCCTCTCTCTCCCTCCCCCTACAGACCTCCCCCTGTTAGCAGTCTCTCTCTCTATTAAATAAATAAATCTCTTTAAAAAAAAGTTTCTTTACTTTCTGTGATTGGAATTATCTGGTCTTTGGAGTTTAATAGAATTTCCCTGTGAAATTACCTGAGTGTGCTGGGTTTTTGGGGTTTTGGGGGTTTTTGTTTTTGTTACTTTTTATTTCTTTCTCTTGTTAGATAGTTATTTAATACCAATACTAATAATTATTTGTGTTTCCTATGTATCCCAAACAAATTTGTGAAAACCCACACATGATTAATCAAGAATCTTTATTTTAATCCATCCAGATTCTAGATTTCCCTGATGTTTTCTGGGAAAAATGGTTCATTTCCCATGTACAAAGCTGTTGGCTATGTCCTACATTTCCAGTCCTTTATTTTTGTCTGGTGTTTATTTTAAGCAATTTAAACTCCTTTTAAGTAATCATCATTACTATTACTAGGAGGGAAACTTCCTTCAAAAATGCAAAAATGTGGGGCACCTGGGTGGCTCAGTAGGTTAAAGCCTCTGCCTTCACCTCAGGTCATGATCCCAGAGTCCTGGGATCGAGCCCCACATTGGGCTCTCTGCTCAGTGGGGAGCCTGCTTCCTCCTCTCTCTCTCTCTCTCTGCCTGCCTCTCTGCCTACTTGTGATCTGTCTGTCAAATAAATAAAAATCTTTAAAAAAATGCAAAAATGTATTCATTATAGGAAGTGGTTGCACAATTATACAACATTTTGTCTTTCCATAATAATTAACTCTTTCTGGACTATACTGCCTATAGTTGCATTTTCTCTGCTGGCTCCTATGAATAGAGGGGTGTTTTATACTCATGTTGAAGAAAAATTACTTGTTGGTCAGAGTTTTAAAAGAAATTTTTTCAATCCATTTCATAGCAGCATGACATTCCTGGTGTCCATTTATGCTATCAAAACTCAAAACAAATCTATCCTTCAACTATACTAAGTCCATTTTAAAGTATTTAACACTAATTTAGTAAATATATATGTCATATTTTTTTCTTCTAGAGACTTCCTCATAGTCACTCTAAGTTAGTCTTATTATTAATTGTGTCTATATTGTTACCATCACTGAAGAGTTCCACCCACTTCACAGTGTTTGAATTTCTACAGCCAAGGTTCTCAATCACTTTTCACAACCATGCCATAGAGACGAATCTTAAAGAGTGAATTTCAGAAAGTAACATGCTAGACTAGTTAGTGTCCAGATGCTTCACTTTTATGAATAATTTGGAGGAATAATCTGGGTTTTATCAACAATTAATTCCATAAACCACATAATTTTCTGATTTCAAAACAATTTCCGTCTTTCATATACTCGAAGTCTTGATACAAGAAAGAATGTTAGGAAAATGTTTAGAAATACCAATGGTCTCATACTTGGGCAATTACAGACTTTCCCCTAAAGGATAATGCTACTTTATTCACCTCTTCCATATAATAAAATTTGTTCAAAACATATGTTATATTTTAGTATTATTATTTTCAATGTGTTGTCAGAATGCAAAAAGATTCTATAATAATTTTACTTCTACTATTACTACGTTCTTCTCCTCTTCCCCAAAATGCAAACACAAATTAGAGTAACTTAACTAAAAAATAAAAATAGAAAATAAATAAAATAAAAATATAAACACAGAAGACCAAAACAAAACAAAGGCAAACTAGAGTAACTTAGCCCTACCACCTATCCCCTACTACTGTTAACATCATTATCAATATAGAATTGGGGTGACAAACAGAAAGTTACCTTCAAGTTTTTGTTTTGTTTTGTTTGTTTCTCTTTAAAAGCAATTTCATGGCAATATCCTACTACTGGAAGAATTAAATACCAAGGGATATAAGGAATTCCTTATATATACACAAGCCTAAGAGGACAAACTCCTTTTGGCCTTCTCTTCCTAGGCAAGTACAAAATAACAAATAGGTATGGGAAGAAAATTGGGACAAATTTTAGTCATTTTTCTATGCTCATTAACAAATGGAAAAAAATTAAGTCACTGCTTGAAAGAGCAAGGTCATTATAGCAAATGTATTTCTTATGACTTTTAAAATCCCTTAATGTCACTTAAATTATTGCTAAAGTCTATGACTTATAAATGATTGGTTTGTTTTCACTTCTATGGTAGAGAATGGTAAATAGGAATTGAGAAACAGAGCACTTGGACTTTAAGTGCTTCTAGTATTCATCCTGTTGCCATTAAGTTATTGTGCACTTTGAAAATGATTTCTTCTTACATATAACCTGTTTGTGCTAAATTATGAGTTGACAAACTACCACATTTGAGCCAAATCCAGCCTTCTGCCTATTCTTGTAAATAAAGTTTTATTGGAACACAGTAATGCCCATCTGTTTAGCTATTTTCTGGGCTGCTTTCCTGCTATGATGATGAAGTTGAATGTTATAACAGATACCACATAGGTTGCAAAGCCTAAAATATTTATCTAGGCTTTTATAGAAAAAGTTTGTCAACTCTTGTGCTAAATGATTATACTCTGGTTCCCTTGTGGAATAGCTTATCTTTCTCTGTCTCTATTATCTGTTACTTTCTGATTTAAAAAGTTTGTAGAAAAATGTTACCAAACAAGGACTAGACTCAGAAGGACTTTCTGAATTTTCATTCACTATTACATATGAATGTGAATAACAGATTTAATTGTCTTCTGCTCAACTTCAAGAGGAGAATAGTAATGAATTCAGATAGATAGATAGATAGATAGAGACATTGATGATTTCTCCACATCAGTCTCCCATGTGATTTATAAATATTTTCTAATCAACTATACAGAACAACAATTCAATGAATTTGGAGTTCTTGGGCATTGTCAGACCCTGTTTTGTCAGTAGCTCACCCAAATGCAGTAAGTTAGCACTTCCCATTTGTGTCTATTCTGATACCTAAGCAAGTTCATTTTTATTTTATAATAGTCTACATAATTGTTCCACTAACTATCCATAGTGAACTGGTCATATGTGTCAACTTACCCTCCCTCTAGAAACCCAAATAGGATTTACAGGAATAAAACTATATAAATCAAGAAGGAAAAATAGAACAGGAAAAGGTTAACAGTGGAAGAGAAATGTAAAACATATTTGAAAGACTGAGTGTGGGTGAAAGAATGACTAAGGAGACAGAAGAAGCTACAATCTGGTGACTAAATAGGAGGCTAGAGTTTAAAATTTAAAATTGAGAGATAGCAAGTAAAAAGTCATAGTGGAACTACTGGGGAAATCTGAAAAAAAATTTTAGTTTAATTAATACCATTATAGCAATATTAATTTCTTAGTATTAATAAATTGCTATGTTATGTAAGATACTAAGATGAAGGGAAGCCAGGTGAACAATTTTTGTAAGACTTCTGTAAATCTATAATTATTTCAAACCATTTAAAAAGGAAATATTTCTTAACTAAGCAGTTAAGGATCTTGTAGGTAGAGACAGAAACATTAACAAAACACAACAATGAATAAGAGTATCACACCACAAATGCTCCAATAATGGTTCCCTTGAGTCACCATGGAAATAAGATATTACTGATAACCCAAATAATAGTATGGGAAATGAAGGGATGCCTGGGGGGTCTCAGCTCATTAAGCATCTGCGTTGGGCTCAGGTGTTTATCCCAGGGTCCTGGGGTTGAGTCCCACATCCAGCTCCTTCCTCTGTGGGGACCCTGCTTCTCCCTCTGTCTGCTCATCCCCCTGCTTGTGTGCACTCTGAGATAAATAAATAAATAAATAAATAAATAAATAAATAAATAAATAAAATACTTAAAAAAACTCCTATGGGAAATGGAAGTGGATAGATATCAGGGAAGTCTTCCTGGAGAAGATGTTTCCACACTCTGTTGTGAAGGATGAGTGGGACATATCTAAGGAAAACAGAGGATAAAAAATTCCAGGTAGATGTAATACCATGAGTGACATGGGTCAGAAACAAACATGGCACATTTAGTGTTATTTAATGTGAAGAGAAATGATTTTTTTAGGGGTGGCATTGGAAAAGATGAGACTGTAGACACTGGCAGTAAATATGATCAATAGGAACTTGTATAATATCCTAAAAATTTAGATTTTTAACTTAAAGAAAATAGTGAAAGTTGAGTAAAATTTAACAAAGACTGATATGACCAGTTCTGTGTTTTGTGAATGTTATCCCAGAGGCTACGTGTAGCATGGTTTAGAAGAGATCAACAGTGGAAATCCAAAGACTATGACTATTTTACTTTATTCCAGGTGATCAGGGGCATCAGAGATATTATTTGAAAAGACTGCAGGGTTATAAATCCTATTAATTAGATAGAAATCAGGATGATTTAGTGTTATTTGGATCAGAGGCTATTGAAACAGAAAAATCTAGAATGTACCCAGATAATTTTTCAGGAACCTAGTTGTAGATTAAGTATTAGTTACGAAGACTTAGAAAGAAAGAGGGGAGTAGATTTGGTTGGAAGAAAAGACTGTAAGGAGTCATTTCCACTTTTATCTATTATTTTAAGTTGCCTATAGGATACAAAGGTATTTCAAGAGGCTGTTGCACCTCAACATTGTCATTCTAAATGAGGTATAAATTTGGGAGTCATTGCATACTTGAAGCATGGGGATTAAATATACTTACCCAGTGAAAGTTTAAAGTGAAGAAAAATAAAAATAATACTCTGTGAAACACTTAAGTAAGCTGAAGGAAAAAAAAAAAACTACGAAGGAAATTAAAACAACTCTACCATTGATTTCTGGAGAAATAAAAACAAGATAGTTGGTTCCCAAGAGGTAACAAAAGGAGTTTCAAGCAAAAGGGTAGGCTTTAAACTCTAAATGTTTTGGGTATCAAATAATAAATTGAAAATATCTTGGATTTGGTAACTAGAAACTCATTGATGAACTTGAGAAAGCTTTTATCTACCCTCTACCAGTTTATATATGTTTAAATGTTTAATATAAATTATATATGTTGAATGGGCTCAAGAAATATGGAGGGGATGACACTATTAACTTCTGTGTGCAAATGATGAAATACATTAAAGGGTTCTTTATGATGGTGTGAATCACAAGCACATATATATGCTAAATATACAAGTACAGAGCTGGAGAAAGGAGAAAAAGAGATAACTGATGGTAGAAAAGGCTCCCGAAGACCTGAGAAGGAATTGAGTCCTAGGTCCAAGTGTAAATATTTGTGGATCAAGAGCTAAGATTCCTTTAATACATGAAGATAAATAGAGAAGAGATAATCAAATAAATTATAGTAGAAAACTTCCCTGAGCTAAGGAAAAACTTCAGACTAAAATAAATTAACTTGTTGAGCAACTTTAATACAAGAGATAAATATCTATTCTACACAACCTCAATGAAGTGTTTAAATTAAAATGGGGGAAAAAAACAATCTTAGAGTTTGAAAAAGATAAAAGAGGTAACAAAAATGATGAAAATAAGCTTGGAATTAGAATGCTCCACTGCCTGCAACATAGGAAACTAGAAAAGCCTGAGGTACATGTCCAGACTGTAAGAGAAAAAGAAATATAAGCTAACAACCTCATCCTTTCACTTGTGAAGGACATGTGAAGACCAAAACAGACCTTTATACTTTTCAGAAGAAATTACTGAATTGTTTCCCATGTGATACACCCTCTCCCTCATTTTATTTAAGACTATTTAAATGTCACTTTTTAAAAAAGATTTTACTTATTTATTTGACACAGAGAGAGAAAGGGGGAGGGGAGAGGGGGAGCAACAGAGGGAGAGGGAGGGAGAGAGCGAAGCAGGCTCTCTGTGGAGCAGGGAGCCCAATGCTGGGCTTGATCCCATAACGCTTGGATCATGACTGGGGCCAAAAGCAGAGGCTTAATCCACTGAGCCACCCAGGCATCCCTAAATGTCACTTTTTGAAGAGGATTTTCCTTAACACCCTAAACAACATCGCATCACATCTATCATTTTATCCTCATATGATTTTCCTTGGACCATCACCTAATAATATATGGTTATTTGTCTATGTTTTTCACTGCTATTTCTCTGATGCCTACAACATCTAGAATCTGAGTGAATATAAAAGCCAGTAACTGAAAATGAACTTTATGCCTTTATTGTCTCTTATAAACAGAAAGGAATATTCTTTGCTTTAAGAGAAAGAGAACATAATGAACTTGGGAACATGAGGAAAGTGGTCCAACTTTTTAATTGTTTTGGATAGTTGAAAATGTAATTAAGGCACACCCAGAGGGATTGCTTAGGAGCACTTAATGGGTCATTTACTCATTCATCCAGCCTACATTTACTGAGTTCTTACTGTGCCAACATTATCACTTCCTTCCAGCCCTCTCAAGGACTTCGCTCTTTGGGTCATTTGAAATTCGTGTCATTGCTCTCTATCTCTTACTCATCACTCCTTCTGTTGGGGGTTTCCAGCAGTCATACAAATATGCACTAGGCAATCCCATCCCACTTCAAACTCTACTCAAGCTTTCTGCTGCCCTTTACAGTCAAATATTTCCTGTTTTTATTATCACATTTAATCACTAATTTTTAAAAGTGGAAGAAGTTTTAAATTATCAATAAAAACAGTGACTCATGTAACATTCATCTATGCAATATTTTAACTAGGATTTTAACTAGCATTACCAAGTATTAATATTTTCTTATATTGCTTAAGATATTTTTAACTCATAAGAAACAATAATAGTTAATAAAACTGAAATTTCTTTTTTATCACTCATAGTCATTCCACTCCCCCCTAGAAGTAACCTCTACTATGAAGCTGGTATTTATCTACCCTCTACCAGTTTATATATGTTTAAAACTATGATACTATTTATGTCTTTAATTTGTATAAATTTAGAATACTGAAGGTCTTTTTGTATGACCAGCTTTTTATATTTAATCATAGATATCTCAGATGTTTTTATGTCAACAGATATAGTTTAAGTTCATTAATCAATTATATTATATTGTTCCTTCATATGCATATACAATTTTTACTTATCCATTCCCATGCTGATGTATAGCTATTTCCACTTTTCATTATATTTTATGTCATTATCTTTATGTATTACTCTTTTGTAACCTCAGCTCATATCTATCATGAGTTACTATTAAAAGAGCTTAAACATCTTTCATGAATAATTTTACTTATTTGTTACCATATCCCACCAATGTTACATGTAAAAGGATAATTATGACAACATGTGTGGTATGAAAATAAACTTTGGAAGAAAATTAAAACACTGAAAGGGTGACTGGAGGAAAAGGAGTTAGGGCACTAACATTAACAGGGGAAGAGTTAAGAATGAAGGAGAAGCTTGGGTATAATTCATGCCAACAGCATGATCAGCAATGTCAAATAATTATATCCAGAATTTTAAAGGTTATTGATCCAGAATTATAAAGGTTATTTTAAAGGATATTGGTAAAGGTTATTAAAGATTATTAGATCCAGAATTTTAAAGGTTATTTAAGGAATATTGATTCCAATGGAGTAGTGGGTTAGAGGCCAGATTAAGAAAGATATTGTGGACAAATGAAAAAAATTGGAGAGAAATTACCCTTTCAAAGAGTTTGATGGAAAAACACACACACAGGTTTATGTGTCTGTTTTTATGCCAGTACCATGCTGTCTTGGTGATCACAGCTTTGTAGTAAAGCTTGAAATTAGGTAACGTGATGCCCCCAGTTTTATTTTTGTTTTTCAACATTTCCTTAGCGATTCGGGGTCTCTTCTGATTCCATACAAATTTTAGGATTATTTGCTCCAGCTCTTTGAAAAATACCGGTGGGATTTTGATCGGAATGGCATTAAAAGTATAGATTACTCTAGGCAGTATAGACATTTTAACAATGTTTATTCTTCCAATCCAAAAGCATGGAATGGTCTTCCATCTTTTTGCGTCTTCTTCAATTTCTTTCATGAGTGTTCTGTAGTTCCTCGAGTACAGATCCTTTACCTCTTTGGTTAGGTTTATTCCCAGGTATCTTATGGTTCTTGGTGCTATAGTAAATGGAATCGATTCTCTAATTTCCCTTTATGTATTTTCATTGTTAGTGTATAAGAAAGCCACTGATTTCTATACATTGACTTTGTATCCTGCCACGTTGCTGAATTGTTGCATGAGTTCTAGTAGTTTGGGGGTGGAGTCTTTTGGGTTTTCCATATAAAGAATCATGTCATCTGCAAAGAGAGAGAGTTTGACTTCTTCATTGCCAATTTGGATACCTTTTATTTCTCTTTGTTTTCTGATTGCTGTTGCTAGGACTTCTAATACTATGTTGAGCAAGAGTGGTGAGAGTAGGCATCCTTGTCGTGTTCCTGATCTCAAAGGGAAGGCTGCAAGGTTTTTCCCATTGAAGATGATATTTGCTGTGGGTCTTTCATAGATAGATTTTATGAAGTTCAGGAATGTTCCCTCTATCCTTATACTTTGAAGAGTTTTAATCAGGAATGGATGCTGGATTTTGTCAAATGCTTTTTTCTGCATCAATTGAGAGGACCATGTGGTTCTTCTCTCTTCTCTTATTAATTTGTTCTATCACATTGATTGATTTGCGAATGTTGAACCATCCTTGTAGCCCAGGAATGAATCCCACCTGGTCATGGTGGATAATCTTTTTAATGTGCTATTGGATCCTGTTTGCTAGGATCTTGTTGAGAATCTTAGTATCCATATTCATCAGTGATATTGGTCTGAAAATAGACACATAGACCAGTGAAACAGAGTAGAGAGCCCAGATATGGACCCTCAACTCTATGGTCAAATAATCTTTGACAAAACAGGAAAAAATATACAGTGGAAAAAAGACAGTCTCTTCAATAAATGGTGTTGGGAAAACTGGACAGCTATATGTAGAAGAATGAAACTCGACCATTCTCTTACACTGTTCACAAAGATAAACTCAAAATGGATAAAAGACCTCAGCATGAGACAGGAATCCATCAGAATCCTAGAGGAGAATATAGGCAGTAACCTCTTCGATATCAGCCACAGCAACTTCTTTCAAGATATGTCTCCAAAGGCAAAGGAAACAAAAGTGAAAATGAACGTTTGGGACTTCATCAAAATCAAAAGCTTCTGCACAGCAAAGGAAACAGTCAACAAAACAAAGAGGCAACCCACGGAATGGGAGAAGATATTTCCAAATGACAGTACAGACAAAAGGTTGATATCCAGGATCTATAAAGAACTCCTCAAACTCAACACACACAAAACAGATAATCATACAAAAAAAAATGGGCAGAAGATATGAACAGACACTTCTCCAATGAAGACATACAAATGGCTCTCAGACACATGAAAAAATGTTCATCATCACTAGCCATCAGGGAGATTCAAATTAAAACCACATTGAAATACCACTTTACACCAGTTAGAATGGCCAAAATTAGCAAGACAGGAAACAACATGGGTTGGAGGGGATGTGGAGAAAGGGGAACCCTCTTACACTGTTGGTGGAAATGCAAGTTGGTGCAGCCACTTTGGAGAACACTGGGGAGATTCCTCAAGAAATTAAAAATAGATCTTCCCTATGACCCTGCAATTGCACTACTGGGTATTTACCCCAAAGATACAGATGTAGTGAAAAGAAGGGCCATCTGTACCCCAATGTTTATAGCAGCAATGGCCACGGTCGCCAAACTGTGGAAAGAACCAAGGTGCCCTTCAATGGACGAATGGATAAGGAAGATGTGGTCCATATACACTATGGAGTATTATGCCTCCATCAGAAAGGATGAATACCCAACTTTTGTAGCAACATGGACGGGACTGGAAGAGATTATGCTGAGTGAAATAAGTCAAGCAGAGAGAGTCAATTATCATATGGCTTCACTTATTTATGGAGCATAACAAATAACATGGAGGACAAGGGGAGATGGAGAGGAGAAGGGGGTTGAGGGAAATTGGAAGGGGAGGTGAACCATGAGAGACTATGGACCCTGAAAAACAATCTGAGGGGTCTAAAGGGGTGGGGGGTGGGAGGTTGGGGAACCAGGTGGTGGGTATTGGAGAGGGCACGTATTGCATGGAGCACTGGGTGTGGTGCAAAAACAATGAATACTGTTATGCTGAAAATAAATTTAAAAAAAAAAAAAGAAAAAGAAAAACACACACACATACTCACTCATGCACCTGCTTTGGAGGAGCCTGGTTTAAAAACTTGAAAGTATTGCTGTCTTAGAAAGAAAAAGAAAAGTTGAAATCACAAGGAGTAGTACACACGGAAAGATTTGTTTAGACTGGGTGAGAAATTATTTCTTCTTGTAAGATTAAAGAAGATGCCCAGGAATTATTTGTGTTTTAACATTAATTTACGATTCAGGAAAAACTAAATATAAGTGTGACAAAATTGCCCACTTCTGACAAAAATGCCCACTTCAGTCTTCCTCCTAACAATGTTAAAGGCAGAGCACTGTGAAGGACTCTATAGACTGATGATTTTTTTGAGTATTACCCAAACTTTTTAATCACATTATAGAGGAACCAAATGTTGTCAACCTGTAAGAGTTCAGCTCATCATTTAAAAATGAAAATTTAAAAAAAGTACTACACAGTAAATAAAATTGTGGATGACATTTCTGTGGTTATAAGCATTAAACCTTAAATTTAAAACTAAAGATAAATTATAATAAATCTTGAAAGAATTTCTACATACTATAAATCTAGATTAAGAGACTGAGAAAAGTAAAATGAAAGTCTAGATCAAATGTGCAATATAAAAAAGAAAACAAAGAAATATTACAAAAACAAAAAACTTTGCACTATATAGGAAAACAATTTTATAACTAGATATACATCTATAATACTAATAAATAGATTGAATTTCATTTATATATATATAGATTATAATATTAGTGAAAAATCAAATTTATTCTGAAATAACAGTTGGGTTAAAGGGAAAATAAAATTGAAATAGAGAATTCTGAAAGCAGTGATACTAAAGCAAGTGTATATTAGAACCTGTGAGATCTAGCTAAATGTGCCCCTTAGGGATAAATACAAATTAAATATAAAAGGCTTAATTTTCCCCCATTGAAAATAAAGGAAGAGACTCTATGCCCCCTCCCCTTTCCTAGAGCTTTTACTTTAGAATACATATAATTATAAGGTCTTTGTTACTTTGAAAAGCATGTAAATTTTTTTAACGCCTAAATAAACCTCTTTACAGCTTTACAACTCAGGATTGCCTTTCTCAAGAACCTGGGAACCATCTCTCTGAAATGTAATCATTAAGGTAGGAAGAGACCCTGTATCCAAAGTCTGTGGGAGAAGAGCCTAAATTTCTCAGATGTTTTGTTGCAAAACTAACTTCCATTATAAAGATAGAAGAAATTTATTTTTCCTTTAGATAAGCTAATTAGCTAACACAGATGGTTACCTCCAATTACCAGGTGAATTTAGGATGATCTACATGTGACAAATGGTGCTATCAAGTCCTTTTACTTGGGTGATGATTGTTCATCCTGAGAACATATATGTGATGGGTTGTATCTTTGGCCATATATATATATATATATATATATATATATATACACATATATACGTATATATATGATGTATATGTATGTATATGATCATATATATATACACATTCATATATACATATATAAATAAACCTATATAAATAAACATATATATATGTATATATGTATATATGTATATATGTATGTGTATATATATATGATCATATACACACACACACACCTACACATATATAGAGAATATATATGTACTATCTTTAGAGGATTACCCGTGATGCTCATCACATCACATTCTGGCTTAATGCTTATTTAATAAAAAATTGCTTTCTTTTCTTCTAACTTCACAGAAAGATTTTCTGAGTTGGGAAGAGATTTTATTTTTAATCATACTTCCCAACACCAGTGGGAGATTCATTGCTTAAGTACTCATATTACAAGAGCTCAAAAGAAAACCAGAATAAATAATTAAAACATTTTCTTAATATTTTTTCAACATGTTAATCAATCAGAGGAAACATACTTATATAATTATATCTTATTATTTTTTTACTAAAAAAATCGTCAACAGTTATTTGGAATTAAGTTGTTGTAGGTTGTTCTTTCTTTGTGATGCTTTCTTACAATACTAAACATGCCCTTAACATTTGACCCAACAATTGCATTACTAAAAAGTTCCATTTATCCCAGCAAAATGAAAACTTACATTCACACAAAACCCCATGTGCAGATGTTTATAACAACTTTATTTGTAATAAATTCCAAACTAGAAACAACCCAATGCCTTTCAAAGTGTGCATCATTAAATAAATGATGCAGAAACAAACTATTTGTATATGAAATGACCTGGATGGATCTCAGGAAATTATGCTGAGTAAAAAAAAAAAAAAAAAAAAAAAAAGCCAATATCAAAAGATTACACAATGTAGTGTTCCATTTTTACAACTGTTTTGAAATAAAATTCTAGAAATAGAGGACAGATCAACGGTTGTCTGTGGTTAGGGAGGTGTGGAGACAGGAGGTGGCTGTGGTTATATAAGCATGGCAAGAGTAATCTTAGTGATGAAACTGTTTGTATCTTGACTGTGTTGGTGGTTACATGAACTTAAACTTGCAAATTTGCACATAACTATACACGTGCACATGCACACACATACATGCACAAGCTCATGTAAAACTTGTAAATCTGAATAAGGTTGAAACTATGTATTAGAGTCAGTTTACTTGTTAATATATTGTACTGTGGTTATGTGGGATATTACCATTGGGAAAAACTGGCCTAAGAGTATATGGGAATCTCTACTTTCTTAAAATGCATGTGATTCTATACTTCTCTTAAATTTTTTTCTTTAAATTGTGAAATATTTAAAGCCAGATCAACTCACCAAAGAACATTGCTTTGTTTTATTTAACGATAGCATTCTGTATTTTTGTTACAGAAATTTTTTTCTGAAACCTTAAATCATAAATAAACCATGCCTAAAATTATCCCCTTGATCCCATAATACACTGGGAGTTCTTTTCATGTATTCAGGATCACAAAGTTGATAGTATAAGCCCACTATTGCTGAAAGAAGAAAGCTCTTTTAATAAATACATAATGTTTCTCTAATCTAGTAAAAGCTGTATTGCTCACATAATCCTTGTTTAGAATTCAGTGATAAGTATAAGAGAAAAACTACTAAATATTAATATTTCCCTATAACTCTTGTACATATTTACAACAAATTTACAATTAAACAAATTATAAAAATTTTTACAAATTTACACAAATGTACAAAGAAATCACACACACACACACACACACACACACAATTTAGGTGTGATACTCCACAACACTGGTAACTACTCATTTGGTATTTTGGTATTTTGGAAACATTTTGTCACAAGGTCACACATTTTTTTAAAAATGTGAAATGGTTATAAAAATATAAAATCTAACTTTCTGTGAAGGGATATATTCTGAGTAAGTGATAAGCATTTTTCAAAGAATTGGGTAAATTCCAATGGGCTGCAAATATGAAACCAAGCATTATTATATTATTTTTTATTATTTATTTATTTATTTATTTAGAAGAGAGAGAGAGAAAGAGAATGTGGAGGGGAGGGGCAGAAGGAGAGGGAGGCTTTAAGCAGAATCCACACTGAATGCAGAGTGGTAAGCAGGGCTCGATCTCACAGCCCTGATATCAAGACCTGAGCTGAAACCAAGAGTTGAACACTCAACCAGCTGTGCCACCCAGGTGCCACAATTTAAAAAAAACAATAAATGGAAGTTTATAGAATATAAATTTTTAATATTAAATGGAGGAACTCATTATGAATAAACAACCTCTTGGGGAATTTAAAACACACAATGATATAACAACAAAACATATTGTTAATTGCAGTAAAAGTATTTATTATCCTTTTCTACCATTCTTCATCTAGTTTGGGACAGGAAGTATCTGAATGGTATCTTGAGGGGTGCAAATTAAAATAAGGACAGGACATCATCACAGAATATGGTAGTTCCTATAGTAAGACATGGCTGATTGATAGGTTATGTTTTAAAAGTCACAATACATGTAAGGAGGGGATGAAGGTAAAAACTACATAAAATGCTTCAAAACTAAAATATAAGGTGACATCAAGTTAGAAACAGAAAAAAAAATGGATGGACAAATAAAGCCTCATAAGAAGTTTAAATTAATATATGAAACTGCCATGGGAAAAAATATTTGACAGTATAGTCACTTAATACATAAAAACTTCCTTACCCTAGGCCCTGATGCCATCAAAATAAAGGCTTTTGGCCACAAAAAGAAATACCTTTATTGGATTTGACTGTCTTACTCTTTGTGATTGTGGGTGGTATGAGAGCAACATACACATCTCAGGAAAACTAGTTTTCACTTCTAGTTGAAATGGAGTCTATAAAATAAGGATGATGGCATGATACTGGTATGAGGAAAAGTTACCCTTCTGAATACTCCGTACGTGAAGAGGAATTGATTGATCATATCATTGAAATATTTAAATTGTTACACCGAAGCTTTATTTGTTTAAGCAAAAATGTGAAAGCAAAAACTTATCCTATAAAATATTGTTTTGTTTATCATTATTATTCTTTTATTTTATTTTATTTTTTATAAACATATAATATATTTTTATCCCCAGGGGTACAGGTCTGTGATTCGCCAGGTTTACACACTTCACAGCACTCATCATAGCACATACCCTCCCCAATGTCCATAACACCAACCCCCCTCTCCCAACCCCCTCCCCCCATCAAACCTCAGTTTGTTTTGTGAGATTAAGAGTCACTTATGGTTTTTCTACCATCTTGTTTCATTACTTGTTTCATTTACTCTTCTCCTACCCCCTTAACCCCCCATGTTGCATCTCTTCTCCCTCATATCAGGGAGATCATATGATAGTTGTCTTTCTCTGATTGACTTATTTCGCTAAGCATGATACCCTCTAGTTCCATCCACGTTGTCGCAAATGGCAAGATTTCATTTCGTTTGATGGCTGCATAGTATTCCATTGTGTATATATACCACCTCTTCTTGATCCATTCATCTGTTGATGGACATCTAGGTTCTTTCCATAGTTTGGCTATTGTGGACATTGCTGCTATAAATATTCGGGTACATGTGCACCTTTGGATCACTACATTTGTATCTTTAGGGTAAATAACCAGCAGTGCAATTGCTGGGTCATAGGGTAGTTCTATTTTCAACATTTTGAGGAACCTCCATGCTGTTTTCCAGAGTGGTTGCACCAGCTTGCATTCCCACCAACAGTGTAGGAGGGTTCCCCTTTCTCCGCATCCTCGCCAGCATCTGTCATTTCCGGACTTGTTAATTTTAGCCATTCTGACTGCTGTGAGGTGGTATCTCATTGTGGTTTTGATTTGTATTTCCCTGATGCCGAGTGATATGGAGCACTTTTTCATGTGTCTGTTGGCCATCTGGATGTCTTCTTTGCAGAAATGTCTGTTCATGTCTTCTGCCCATTTCTTGATTAGATTATTTCTTCTTTGGGTGTTGACTTTGCTAAGTTCTTTATAGATTTTGGACACTAGCCCTTTATCTGATATGTCATTTGCAAATATCTTCTCCCATTCTGGCAGTTGTCTTTTGGTTTTGTTAACTGTTTCCTTTGCTGTGCAAAAGCTTTTGATCTTGATGAAATCCCAATAGTTCATTTTTGCCCTTGCTTCCCTTGCCTTTGGCGATGTTCCTAGGAAGATGTTGCTGTGGCTGAGGTCGAAGAGGTTGCTGCCTGTGTTCTCCTCAAGGATTTTGATGGATTTCTTTCTCACATTGAGGTCCTTTATCCATTTTGAGTCTATTTTCGTGTGTGGTGTAAGGAAATGATCCAATTTCATTTTTCTGCATGTGGCTGTCCAATTTTCCCAACACCATTTATTGAAGAGGCTGTCTTTTTTCCATTGGACATTCTTTCCTGCTTTGTCGAAGATTAGTTGACCATAGAGTTGAGGGTCTATTTCTGGGCTCTCTATTCTGTTCCATTGATCTGTGTGTCTGTTTTTGTGCCAGTACCATGCTGTCTTGATAATGACAGCTTTGTAATAGAGCTTGAAGTCCGGAATTGTGATGCCACCAACTTTGGCTTTCTTTTTCAATATTCCTTTGGCTATTCAAGGTCTTTTCTGGTTCCATATAAATTTTAGGATTATTTGTTCCATTTCTTTGAAAAAAATGGATGGTACTTTGATAGGAATTGCATTAAATGTGTAGATTGCTTTAGGTAGCATTGACATTTTCACAATATTTATTCTTCCAATCCAGGAGCATGGAACATTTTTTAAATTTCTTTGTGTCTTCCTCAATTTCTTTCATGAGTACTTTATAGTTTTCTGAGTATAGATTCTTAGCCTCTTTGGTTAGGTTTATTCCTAGGTATCTTATAGTTTTGGGTGCAATTGTAAATGGGATGACTCCTTAATTTCTCTTTCTTCTGTCTTCTGGTTGGTGTAGAGAAATGCAACTGATTTCTGTGCATTGATTTTATATCCTGACACTTTACTGAATTCCTGTACCAGTTCTATCAGTTTTGGAGTGGAGTTTTTTAGGTTTTCCACATACAGTATCATATCATCTGCAAAGAGTGATAGTTTGACTTCTTCTTTGCCGATTTGGATGCCTTTAATTTCCTTTTGTTGTCTGATTGCTGAGGCTAGGACTTCCAGTACTTGTTGAATAGCAGTGGTGATAACGGACATCCCTGCCATGTTCCTGAACTTAGCGGAAAAACTCTTCAGTTTTTCTCCATTGAGAATGATATTTGCGGTGGGTTTTTCATAGATGGCTTTGATAATATTGAGGTATGTGCCCTCTATCCCTACACTTTGAAGAGTTTTGATCAGGAAGGGATGCTGTACTTTGTCAAATGCTTTTTCAGCATCTATTGAGAGTACCATATGGTTCTTATTCTTTCCTTTATTAATGTGTTGTATCACACTGATTGATTTGCGGATATTGAACCAAACTTACAACCCTGGAATGAATCCCACTTGGTCATGGTGAATAATCCTTTTAATGTACTGTTGAATCCTATTGGCTAGTATTTTGGTGAGAATTTTCACATCTGTTTTCATTAAGGATATTGGTCTATAGTTCTCTTTATTGATGGGATCCTTGTCTGGTTTTGGGATCAAGGTGATGCTGGCCTCATAAAATGAATTTGGAAGTTTTCCTTCCATTTCTATTTTTTGGGACAGTTTCAGGAGAATAGGAATTAGTTCTTCTTTAAATGTTTGGTAGAATTCCCCCGGGAAGCCGTCTGGCCCTGGGCTTTTGTTTGTTTGGGGATTTTTGATGACTGTTTCAATCTCCTTACTGGTTTTGGGTCTGTTCAGGCTTTCTATTTCTTCCTGGTTCAGTTGTGGTAGTTTATATGTCTGTAGGAATGCATCCATTTCTTCCAGATTGTCAAATTTGTTGGCGTAGAGTTGCTCATAGTATGTTCTTATAATTGTCTGTATTTCTTTGGTGTTCGTTGTGATCTCTCCTCTTTCATTCATGATTTTATTTATTTGGGTCCTTTCTCTTTTCTTTTTGGTAAGTCTGGCCAGGGGTTTATCAATCTTATTAATTCTTTCAAAGAACAAGCTCCTAGTTTCGTTGATTTGTTCTATTGTTCTTTTGGTTTCTATTTCATTGATTTCTGCTCTGATCTTTATGATTTCTCTTCTCCTGCTGGGTTTAGGGTTTCTTTCTTGTTCTTTCTCCAGCTCCTTTAGGTGTAGGGTTAGGTTGTGTACCTGAGACCTTTCTTGTTTCTTGAGAAAGGCTTGTACCGCTATATATTTTCCTCTCAGGACTGCCTTTGCTGTGTCCCACAGATTTTGAACCATTGTGTTTTCATTATCATTTGTTTCCATGAGTTTTTTCAATTCTTCTTTAATTTCCTGGTTGACCCATTCATTCTTGAGAAGGATGCTGTTTAGTCTCCATGTATTTGGGTTCTTTCCAAATTTCCTCTTGTGATTGAGTTCTAGCTTCAGAGCATTGTGGTCTGAAAATATGCAGGGAATGATCCCAGTCTTTTGATACCAGTTGAGACCTGATTTAGGACCGAGGATGTGATCTATTCTGGAGAATGTTCCATGGGCACTAGAGAAGAATGTGTATTCTGTTGCTTTGGGATGAAATGTTCGGAATATATCTGTGATGTCTATCTGGTCCAGTGTGTCATTTAAGGCCTTTATTTCCTTGTTGATCTTTTGCTTGGATGATCTGTCCATTTCAGGGAGGGGAGTGTTAAAGTCCTCTACTATTATTGTATGATTGTTGATGTGTTTCTTTGATTTTGTTATTAATTGGTTTATATAGTTGGCTGCTCCCACGTTAGGGGCATAGATATTTACAATTGTTAGATCTTCTAGTTGGACAGATCCTTGAGTATGATATAGTGTCCTTCCTCATCTCTTATTATAGTCTTTGGTTTAAAATCTAATTGATCTGATATAAGGATTGCCACCCCAGCTTTCTTCTGATGTCCATTAGCATGGTAAATTCTTTTCCACCCCCTCACTTTAAATCTGGAGGTGTTTTCAGGTCTAAAATGAGTGTCTTATAGGCAACATATAGATGGGTTTTGGTTTTTTATCCATTCTGATACCCTGTGTCATTTGATTGGGGCATTTAGCTCATTTACATTCAGGGTAACTATTGAGAGATATGAATTTAGTGCCATTGTATTGCCTGTAAGGTGACTGTTACTGTATATTGTCTCTGTTCCTTTCTGATCTACTACTTTTAAGGTCTCTCTTTGCTTAGAGGATCACTTTCAATATTTCCTATAGAGCTGTTTTGGTGTTTGCTAATTCTTTCAGTTTTTGTTTGTCCTGGAAGCTTTTAATCTCTCCTTCTATTTTCAATGATAGCCTAGCTGGGTATAGTATTCTTGGCTGCATGTTTTTCTCGTTTAGTACTCTGAATAGATCATGCCAGCTCTTTCTGGCCTGCCAGGTCTCTGTGGATAAGTCTGCTGCCAATCTAATATTTTTACCATATGTTACAGACTTCTTTTCCCGGGCTGCTTTCAGGATTTTCTCTTTGTCACTAAGACTTGTACATTTTACTATTAGGTGACAGGGTGTTGACCTATTCTTGTTGATTTTGAGGAGGGTTCTCAGAACCTCCTGGATTTTGATGCTTGTTCCCTTTGCCGTATTGGGGAAATTCTCTCCAATAATTCTTTCCAATATACCTTCTGCTCCCCTCTCTCTCTTCCTTCTTCTTCTGGAATTCCAATTATTCTAATGTTGTTTTGTCTTATGGTATCACTTATCTCTCGAATTCTCCCCTCGTGGTCCAGTAGCTGTTTGTCCCTCTTTTGCTCAGTTTCTTTATTCTCTGTCATTTGGTCTTCTATATCGCTAATTCTTTCTTCTGCCTCATTTATCCTAGCAGTGAGAGCCTCCATTTTTGATTGCACCTCATTAATAGCTTTTTTGATTTCAACTTGGTTAGAGTTTAGTTCTTTTACTTCTCCAGAAAGGGCTTTTATATCTCCCGAGAGGGTTTCTCTAATATCTTCCATGCCTCTTTCAAGCCCAGCTAGAACCTTGAGAATCGTCATTCTGAACTCTAGATCTGACATATTACCAATGTCTGTATTGATTAGGTCCCTAGACTTTGGTACTGCCTCTTGTTCTTTTTTTTTTTTTTGTGGTGAATTTTTCCACCTTATCATTTTGTCCAGATAAGAGTATATGAAGGAGCAAGTAAAATACTAAAAGGGTGGCAACAACCCCAGGAAAATATGCTTTAACCAAATCAGAAGAGATCCCAAATCATGAGGGGGAGAAAGGGGATAAAAAGAGGTTCAGAAAGAAAAAAAAAAGAAACAATTAAAAAAGAAAACGAATAAAGAAAAAACATAAAAAGGAAAATATATATTATATATATATATATATATATGTATTAGATAAACTAGTTAAAAAACGTTAAAAAAGAAAAGGGTAAAAGGTTAAAAAAATTTAGCAGAAGAAGAGGAAAAAAATTGAAAAAGAAAAAAAAATTAAATTAACTGCAAGGCTAAAGAATCATGGGGAGAAAGCCATGAGTTCCGTGCTTTGCTTTTTCCTCCTCTGGAATTCCGCTGCTCTCCTTGGTATTGAAGCTGCACTCCTTGGTAGGTGAACTTGGTCCTGGCTGGATTTCTTGTTGATCTTCTGGGGGAGGAGCCTGTTGTAGTGATTCTCAAGTGTCTTTGCCCCAGGCGGGCACCGCCCTTACCAGGGGCTGGGCTGAGTAATCCACTCGGGTTTGCTTTCGGGAGCTTTTGTTCCCTGAGCGCTTTCCGTAGAGTCCCGGAGGACGGAATGAAGATGGTGGCCTCCCAGTCTCCAGCCCGGAGGAGCCGAGAGCTCGGGACCCCACTCCTCAGTGCATCCTCAGAGAACAGCCCCCAATTACTCCCGTCACCCTGGCCTCCGGCCGCGCTCCGAGCTCACCGAGCCTGCGACTGGTTCAAGGTAACCCGAGCTGTGAGCTCACTCCTCGGCTCTGTCTCTGTAGCCGGCTTCCCTGTTCTAATACCTGTAAGCTCTGTGACACTCAGACACCCCCGATCCTTCTGTGACCCTGCGGGACTTGAGGCCACACTGACCCCGCGTGGGCTTCACCCCGCTTAAGCCTCTGGAGCGATGTCCCTCAGCGGAACAGACTTATAAAAGTCCTGATTTTGTGCTCCGTTGCTCTGCTGCTTGCAAGGTGTCGGCCCCTCCCCCCGCGGTCTATATTCCCGTCGCTTTGGATTCACTTCTCTGCCAGTCCTTTCAGAAAGTGGTTCATTTTCTGTTTCTAGAATTGCTGTTCTCTTCGATCTCCCATTGGATTTGTAGGTGTTTGCAATCTTTAGATAAGCTATCTAGCTGATCTCCTGCTACCTGAAGTAGTCTCAGCCTGCTACTTCTCCGCCATCTTGACTCCTCCCCCTATCATTATTATTCTTAAGAAATGTTAGACTTAAAGGGCTCTCAGATTTGGGCAGCCAAATTTTATGAACTGAGTTAAGAACATTGAAAATTGTGACCAAGAATGCGCCTAAAAATGTCTTTCCATCGTAAAAACTTTATAGAATTTGTAGATGTGACCAAAAGTTGTGTTTTATATATATGGTATGTACGCCCCTGTCTTGAAGAAGTTTTTTTCTGGATATGGATGTAAACTGAATTTGTTAGTTTTTTTAAAAAAGGAAGAAAACTCACACATTTAATTATGTGTTTTATTTATTTATATACGTGTGTTGTCTTATAGGAGTGGTCCTCAAACTTGAGTATGCAGTAGAATCAGGGATTTGTTAGAACACAGATTATGGGGCCCATTCAGTGTGTCTGACTAAGTGTAAGATGAACTCTAAGAATTTTCATTTCTAAAAATTTCCCAGATGATGCTAATGTCACCAGTCTGAGGGCTACATTTTGAGAACCGTTACTCTAGAGGAATTCAGAAGAGGAAAGATATCATTGAAAAGCAGGGTAGCTGAGTGTGTTTTGTGTGAAGGAGGCAGTTTTTACACTGTGATTAACACTGATTTATACTTGAAAAGAATTTTTTTTCAGGTTGGTAATGGTAAATTCAATTTAATTGTTACTGTTACCTTTTTTCCCTCTTGCTTTTTTCCTTCACCTTTTTCTTCTTCTCTTCTTTTGGCTGAGAATAGTCTCATCATTCCCAATCTCCATGTTTTAATAAAAGAAATGGTGTTTTTACCCTAGTAGTTTAAACTGGTATGTTCCCAGCTGGTCCAGCGCAATTTCCTATAACATTTTCCAGGCTACATATATAACTTGTTTCGAACATCAATGTCTCTTCTGTAAACCAGTCAAGCTGTTTCAACTGAATGCACCAAACTTCATTATTGAAGCAAAGGAGACCTAGTTGGGGTACCATAATGAATGCCAGACACAGATAAACTCTGCAATGTCAGCAATGTTTGCTCAATATTTCCAATTGCAAAAGCAATATAAATAGCGAAATGTCAGAGTAAAGATACAATAGGGGGTAGGTACATTGGTCAGATTTTCATTTTATCTTATTCAATGGAAAATTCAACTCACAGGAACTTTCTAAAAACTCCAATAAACTTACTTTTATTTTTGAAATATGGCAATTTCTTTTGTTTGGTTGGTTATTTTTTTTCCAATTAAAATATATCATATTTATATAAAAATATAATTATTCATGTTTCTTCTCTCCAAATTATGTTTGGTACTCAATATGGAAAAGGAGAGGGGCAAGAAGATTCACTTTTTAAAAATAGCTAAGGAATGGTTTTAAAACAACAGAATGTACTTTAAGATGTATTTTCCAACATGTTCACACTAAGCATTAAAATATATTCACAACATTTGTACAGGTAGATGTTGATTATATATGTCTTCTACATCATTCACATAAGCATCATTTTATGAGTGATAAATGAAAATCTTTAAACTGTAGCTCAAGGCTTTTACTTATGAATAATGAAAGAAAAGAATCAGATCTCTCTGTGCCCAAACTAATATAATAACAATCCTCTGGACATCATAAGTTTGAAGTAAATGGGAGGGTTGAGTGCCAGACACAGAGCAGCCTCTGCTTTCCACTGCCTAACCACGCCGCCGAGTGCACAGAAAGTCCCTGCTCCAAGGCAGCTTTTCAATCAGCCTCCAGGGGTCACTCCAGGCCATGGTTCTCTCTGGGAGCCTTTTGGCTGGGGAGCACACACAACGTTTCATCTTTTTCTTTTTCTTCTTTCCCTTTTGCTTTTGAGAAGAGCTATTTGGATAAACATCTTTATTCATTTCCTAAGGGCAAAAGGGAAAACTCAGTGAACCTTAGTAATGCTACATTAATTAAGCTGAGACTTTACCAGCCAAGAGATATATAACAATAATTAATATATTCAGTCCCTGTACACACAAATTATAGCAAAATAGACAGGCTTCAAAGTAATTTTTCCAGTAAATAAGGGAATAATTCTCTTACCACAATGCTTTCTATAAAACTCTATAAAATTTTTTTTTAATCCCAATAGCTAAAGAGACTATGCTTCCACAGGCAGGATTAAATTTTAATCGATTCAGAAGATCATAATAGCAATTGTAAACATTTAGTGTTAACCATGTCAGCCTGTTCAAAACACTTGACTTGTATTATTTTCTGGCATCATAACACAGGTACAATTATTTTCACATTTTGCAAAAATTGGAGGTACAGAGAAGATAACTAACTTGTACAAAATTACAACTAGGAAGTGGCAGAGCACGAATTAAACTGAAACAATTTAAAGCTAGGACTGTTTCAGCTGCTGTCCTTTACTGCCTTTCTTCTGTCATATGGTTAGTTTTCTCATTATGTTTCTTTTGTTTTTACTAAGTTCCTCGCCTGTGACTCAATTATAATGATATGCATATGAATATGTCTGTCCTGTTCTTATATAAATATATAGCACTTCGGGTTAAATGCAATGCATTAAAATGTATAAGATAAGGAAATTCTGAGAGAAATACAGACACAGATACACTTACGAAGGAGATCTGCTGCTCTTTTAAGCCCTTACAACATATTAAAAAATAAGTAAAAGCCTGTCTTTAAATAAATCTATTTACATTACAATAATGCCAAATTATTCTCAAAGACAGAATTAAGCAAAATTGTCCCATACTTTATTTAAATAGTTGAAAGTATATATCGAGTCTCCCTCTGGAAATGACTTAAAAATCCCCCATTGTATTATAAAAATTATCCACTGGATATTAAAGTTACCCAGTTGATGTTATAATTTTACACAAACAAAATGTACACGGGCAGTGTCTTTAACTTTTTTAATTGCGTGGAGGTTAGTTATCTGGTCTCCTTAGAAGCACTATTCCTATGACAGATCAGCCTTTATGATGGATAAACATTAATCATCCTCCAAAATGTATTTTTTGGGTTATTATGACTTTTTTCAAAGAAGTTTTTACCTATACCCAATTGTAGGCTTCAGAAATTTGCATTGGATAGTGTATTATTAAAGAAAAATTTGGCCTATTTGAACCACTTAAAACTAAGTGGGTAAGTCTTCTAATATGTAAAAAAAAAAAATTAATCTATAATCCTCATCTTTTTCTCATATATTTTTGTCTCCATTCCTACTTAAGATAAATTTATGGTATCATCGCGAGGTGTTACAGAACTATGAATTTAGTGTTATTCAATATATGATATACTTAAGAATATTTGCCATAATATTTTTAAATATTATAATTATGTTAGAATTCATGATAAATGTAAATACACACAAATATACATATATGTTTCAAGATGTATATCTGTATATTTATACAAATATACCTAAGGAAAAATACTAAGTCCTTCACAACATCCTCACCACCCTCTTGCACACTTCAGATAATTCTGGGTTGTCCTTAGTCATGTCATAATGCATCTCTATATTGAGAAAATTGCAAAAATATATATATATAAAGATTAAGAGAAGACTTACATTTATAGACTTAAAGTAGTTTATTTCATAGCATTTTCAGGTACCTTTGTTTTATGTGTCATTTATAGAATCTTATGATTCCAAAATTAAGAATGGCAAAATAATACAATCCAGCCTATCATTTTACTGGCCAGTAACCTAGGAGAAATAGAACCTCAAAATTTTGAACATCTCCATTGTCTGATATGTAAATAATATCTCATTAAAATACATGTGTAATGTCTTTTTAAAATTTTCAGGAAAATAAAAAAGAATTTTCAGCCTACTCCCTTAATATTTAATGCTGGACTTCTTATCTGATTGATACAGACTAGTTTGCTTATGCTTCATTCAGCCCAAGATCTTTGTATAAGCCAGTCACCTGAGATGAGAAGTTTTCTCATTATAATATGCAACATATGTTGTCTCCTTTTACCACTTTTCTTATCACAAAGGTCTATGTTGAAGCTTCTTAATAGCCATTTAAATGTCTGCTCATGTATTCTATTTGTGTCAAGTATGATATGAAAGAAAAAGCTGTTGTTTTGTTTCTAATTTGTACACACTTGATTTCTTTTTCATATTTTCTCCTGCTAAAATTTAGAAAGTTTACTTATAAAAAATTATAAGTATTCACAATGTTATTTTCAGAATAGTTGTTTCTGTTTATGGAAGATAACTTTGACATTTACTTACTTGTGATTTGCCCCTAGAGATAGACTTAGAGGAAAATGATAGAAATATTGATTGTCAGTTTGTAGAAAAGCATTAATCTTTATAAGTGACATAGGGCTGAACTCATATATTTCTGCAAAAAGATAATTTTGAGGATGAATCCAATATATTCCTTTTGGAAATGAAACTTCCTAACTTACAAACAAATAAATTATAAAGTCACTAGGCTGACATGAAGTAGCAATTGAAATACAACCAACTCTGTTACTTAGGCCTTACAACATTTTTTGCCTGAGGCCCATTATGCAAACCCATCTATTAGGAAATATTTAAAAGGAAAAAAACACAGAGTTTTATCTCTAGATTAAGCATTGAGTTCAACATAGACTTGAACATGTTCTTGATTCCCACCCCACCCACTTCATCTCAGAATATTAGATATAAATTTATCTATAGACAGCATAAAAGATATATTTTTTCCAAGATCCAGTTACATACAAAAAATGAAAAATTGGCTCTTCTCTATCTCCATCTTAATCCTGAGAAATCATCAAGGCTTCATGATCCTTGAAGTCTAGATTTCTTATACACAGGGATAATCCACAGCATTTTGTCTATTCTTACGCAAAAGGATGAATCTGACTAGTGAGGCACCTCTCTGTTAAGATCCTGGGTAATATTATGTTTGATGGCCAAGATAAAAATAGGAATGTGTGTCTTATAATGAAACTGAAGATGGCCTCAGCCACACACCTGGAAGGCAGTGAAGTTTCTGAGAACTAATAGAGTTTCTACAACAATCATGGAAATCGGAGCCTGCTTGAGAGGAACTCCTTGGAGAGGGAGAACATTATATGAGATGGTCATATGGATGCCCATGAAAACGAGGCAATGTGTACCCTGGCTATGGGTGACTGGGAGGGAATCTCATGCCAAACTTGGCATGGAGGAATGGAGTTAACAGGAATTATATTCACCCTGGCACTGCCTTTGTTCTTTCTCCAATTATACTCTGCTAGCTAGAGAAGCTAGCTGCTTGAAAGGATGTGCATTGAGGAGTAGAAAAAGGTGGGAGGAAAAGAACAGAAATTGTCTGCCTCCTCTCTACCCAAAATTATTCACTACCACTAAATGTCTTGGTAACCACTCTTATAGCTATAACTAAATTCAATACAATTTAAGGAGCTATTAAAAGACTTATAAAAAGGAATTTTCAAGTACAATGTAATTTTATTATGATATTTTTACATAAGATGTAGATATAGATAAACTATATTCACATTATGAAAGGGAAGGCTAATTGTATTATATCTTAAGGTTGTATAGTAGAGCTTGGCATATATTTGGATACCAGTATATAACCTGATTATAACTATCTTGGGTAATCTTAATCAGGAACAAGGTCAATACTCTTTAAACTTAAAGCACTGAAAGTTCAGCTTCTGCCTGGGCTGTATAAATCTGGAAAGAGCAAGAGTTGGATAAACTATAATGAGAAATATCTAGATAAAGTACAAAATCATAATTTTCCATGAATTCATTAAAGAGCTGAGGTCCCAGGGCAATAAAGTACCTTGAAACTCAAGGAGAAACAAAATCCTTCAAGAAGAGATATCTAAGATATCTCTGTGGATACAGAGAGACTAGATGCCATACAAGTGGATAAGAAAAAAAAAAAAAAAAAAAAAACCCTGAAATTTTGATTGTCTGTGTGACAAGTGTGAGCTAACTGGCAGTTTAGAACCCCTGAGAGACCCAGAACAAAAAGGATATCACACTCATTTGCAAGTCCATTTCTAATGACCTCTATTAGCTACCCTCAAGACAGACTGGAGGCAGGGTAAATGATCAGAGGAAAGCCCCTGTGGTTAGACAAGAATGCAAGAAGGAGGGAACTGCCACTGTGGGAAAGGCGCAAAATTTCACAATACTACCTGGAGTCTTCTTTTGTATAAGATTATTCTGGGGGATGGGCAGGAAACATTGTCACACTTATGATACAATGAAATGTGCATTATTACCAGTATATTGGTTAGAAAAGAAAACCTATCTTAGGGGAGAAGCAGGCTAGGAATTCATACCAATATAACCATAGGTCTACCACTGGGGAGAGGGAGAAATCTTTGTCTGACACAAGGTCCACCATAGATATAAAGTGAACTTTGGCTGTAATAGTAAAAATGGGTTGGAAAAGTGAGGGAGCCTCACTCCACATTCTAATCACAATGCCTATCTAATATGAAGCTGGACCAGGAAAATACACTGCCCCTCACCACAAGCCTCAGTAAGCATCAAGTGAGAAGGAATAGCATTCTACCACCAGGAGGGTGGACAGATAGCTTTTCTTTTGTACAAGAATGCCATAATGGCTGATAGCTCCTAATGGAACATTAACACAGAAAAACTTTCCTGATCCTTAGTCTCTCTACTAATAATCACAAGGCAGTGGTAGACCACTGCTGGAAGAAGTTGAGGCCTTTGGTACACCAAAGTTACCTTAGTCAAAAGCAAAACCCAAATTCACCACTACTCCTAACAAGAGTGACTCAACTACTCACAACTAATAGCCAGACAGAGAAAAAGTCATGCTCATTTGAAAGAACAAGTATTATTTACCTTATTCTCTACTATTCTACATTGAATGACTGGCAATCAACAAAAAGTTATGAGACAGGTAAGTATGAAAAATATCCAGCTTGGTCAAAGAATAAGAAATCAACAGACCCAGAAATGGAGATAATCCAAGTGTTAAAACTATCAGTCAGGGATTTTAAACAAATGATGGTTTTTATGTTAAAAAATCTAAAGGAAATAGTAGACAAATGGAACTTCAGTAAGGAGATGGAATCCCTAAGAAGCTAAGAAAATGATTAACTTGAAGTAGATCAGTAGAAATATCCAAACTGAAACACACAGGGAAAGTGGGGGAGCAGTGAAAAAATAGAGCATCCAAGAGTTATAGAATAAATAGCATCAAGCTGTTTAAAAAACATTTAGTTGGAGTCCCAGAAGGACAAAAGAAAAAGAACAGGACAGAGCAGTTGGGAAAAATAAAAAATTAAAGGCTCAGATCTTCAAAAAATAGTGAAAGATATTAAACTATATATCCAAGAAGCTTAAAGATCCTAAGATAAATACTAAGTGCATACACATACTTGTACAGGCATGTCATCTTTTCAAATTGCTGAAACCAAAAGTAAGAAATTTTGAAGGCAGCCAAAGAGGGGGGGAAACAATACATAAAGAATGACCACAGATAAGAATTTTAGTAGACTTGTTTTAGAACTATGCAAATCACAAGTCAGTGGAATAAGTTCTTTAAACTACTCAACTTAAAAAAACAAAAACAAACAAACAAAAAAACAAACGTTAACCCAGACTTTTTTTACCCAGTGAAAATATTTTTACAAAATGAAGGTGACATAAAAACTTTTTCCGACAGGGGCGCCTGGGTGGCTCAGTGGGTTAAAGCCTCTGACTTCCACTCAGGTCTCATGATTCTAGGGTCCTGGGATTGAGCCCAGCTTCTGGATCTCTGCTCAGAGAGGAGCCTGCTTCCCTTCCTCTCTCTCTGCCTGCCTCTCTGCCTAATTGTGATCTCTGTCTGTCAAATAAATAAAATTTAAAAAAAAAAAAAAAACTTTTTCCAACAAAGGCTTAGAAAATTCATTGCCAGCTCAGGCACAATCTAAGAAATGTTAAAGGAAGTTCTTTAGGCAGAAGGAATATAAGTTCAGACAGAAACATGAATCTTCACAAAGAAATTTTGTGCTCTGGAAACAAAAATGAAACACAAATAAGTTCTTTTTTAAAATATTTCTTTTTTATTTTTACACTCTTTATTATTGTACTATATTAATTTATAGAGAGTACTATCTCTTAAAGCTTGAAATTTTTATTTTATAATTTATTTGCCTTAAAACACTGGGATTTTTTTGTGAGTTTTTGCTTGTTTTTAAAGAGGAAACCATTGGTCTCTTGATTGTACTATGTAGAATTGGTCAAGAAAAAAAAAAAAATCTGGGGCACCTGGGTGGTGCAGTCATTTGAGTGTCCAACTCTTGGTTTCAGCTCAGTTGGTGATGTCAGGGTCCTGAGATCAAACCCCCATGTCAGGCTCTATACTTAGTACAGAGTCTATTTAAGACTCTCTCTCCCTTAGGGTGCCTGAGTGGCTTAGTCAGTTAAGCGTCTGCCTTCGGCTCAGGTTATGATATCAGGGTCCTGGGATAGAGCCCTGAGTCAGGCTCCCTGCTCATTGGGGGGTCTGCTTCTCCCTCTGCCCCTCCCCCACTTGTGCTCACTCTCTCTTTCTCTCTCAAAAAAATAAATAAAAAAATCTTTAAAAAAAAACCTCTCTCCCTCTGCCCCTCCCCTGTGCACGTGCTCACTCGCTGTCTCTCAAATAAATAAATAAATACATTTTTAAAAAATCCCATAAGTGGGTATGTATAAATGATTCAGTATTTCTATCTGAACTTTTGCAAATATTATTTTATGGTAAAGTCAGACAGATAATAAAGAAATAATGATTGTACATGTAAAAATTACATTCATTTAAGAATAATGGCAAAATTAAGCATAAGATGACATACTTTAAATATTGGAATTGTTAAAGGTAAAATACTTGTTTATTAATAACACCCAAATGCAGAAAGCAATTTTTACAGATGGGTGAAGAATATCTGTTAACAGTAGCATAACCTTGCCATTATTTGAAATGCAGCCAATAATAATGTATTCTTTCTGTGTGGCTAAATGTCTGTCAGTTTATTCCTGTTCCCTAACTAAAGCTCTGTAAATGACTTTTTAGCACTTGTAATTTTGCATTAAATATGGCCATAGAGGAATAAATCTATGATGAACTTCCACATGTATCTCATTAAGAATTCATAGATTTTATTTGCCAAATAAAAAACAAAATGCCATTTTCCGGAATTAAAGTGAAAATTATAGTAATAAAATGAAATTTCTTCAATTACAATCATTAGTATGTAGATTGACACTAAATACTTAGCAAGTTACTTATTCTTCTACATACTTAAAATATTGGAGAAGCGTAAGAAATGAGAGCTTGAGGAGTTTTTTCATTGCATTACACTTGTGAAAATATAGCCAAACGTAACACATAAACGTTGGCTCTTTGTATGACTATCTATAAATGAAAAGTATTTGTATACCAGGGAAGCCAAAAACATTTAGTCTGGGCCCTGAAAAGTAAGCAATATCTGAGTAGGAATAGTAGAAGAATGGGATTCTTTGCATCAGGAATGTTAAAAAACAAACAAAAACTAACAAACAAAAACAAGGACAGTTGGAATAATGACTCTACGCTTGCTTCTATTCTACTGGAAGGGAGATAATGCTAAGAGAAAAACTGGTATAGTGAGATTGAATCATCTATTACCTTATAAGTAAGGTAGAGATTATACTTGAAGCAAAAAGCCAAAGAAAATATTATATGGCTTTTCCTCCCTGACAAAAGGAAAATCAAGTATTTTTGGATGATTTGAAAAAAAAAATCCATGTAGAATTAATATATTAAGTGGGGGGTGGATACAAGAAGATTGATTATGCATTCTTGTTTCATCTATATTTTGTATAAGAATATTGTTCTTAAAATATTATATGCTGTACTCGCATTGCTTTATAAAGACAGATGCATATTATTACTTGTTACCACATTGAAGCTCTCCATATTTAATTTCCTATGTTATTGAATAAATGACCTATTTTATGAGTAGTAGTTTTTATTTTATAACTCAATGCTCCCAAATTTATAAATTATAAAATTAATTTAAGGAATTATAATTGAAAAGTGTATTCATCCCTTCTTATATATAAAATACATGTATCTCATTTTTTGTGCTGCAAGCCAAACTCCCTCTTTAAGTTATTATCATCCCTAGACCCAAACCCATCCTCTGCTCTATGATTCTGTGGCTGGGACACTGCAAACCACATTTCCGCTTGCCAGCTGACTCTTTATTAGATTCTGCCAAGAAGTTATGTTCAAAGAGAGACACAAAAAAGACCGAAAGAATTAAAAAAAAAGATACACACTCCTTCCTGTTTCACGTTAAGCCCTCCTTTCCCTTTCTGTTCCTGTTATTGTTATGTCAGAAATGTGCCTTCGTTCTGAAAGAGGCAGATAGTTTTCCCTACTCGTGGAATCAGACTCATGACATCGCCATGCCAGCATCCCTTCCTAGGAAGTGGGATTTCAGCCCCGAAGGGCCCCTCATTCATGCTTCTAATATTTAGTAATTTCAAACTCTTTCCTCTGTTGCTAATCCCCCAGGTTACTAGCTGCTGCTTGTAGTTGCTGACTTCTATGACACATTAATGTTCCGTTTTGCTTCTTTCACCTTTCAATCTCTAATTAACAATTCTTTCTGTCAAATTCTTTCTGTTAAAAAAATTGATGTGATGTCTACCTCCTTGCTGGATGATTGAGTCATTAGTAGCAGGAGTGGGAACTCAAAAGGGAGCCACTCAAAGGTGGGCATTTGGAATCAGTTTGGTCGTGTCTTTAGTCAGAACCATAGTACTGAGCTCCTTAAAAATGGGAAATGGGATGCGACTAATCCACATCGTATAGTGACATCATGATTAATCACCTTATCACCTGTGTTTTATGGTGATGAAGCTAACTTCCTTGGGGGACTAACTGACTGCTTCACGCAACTTTTCTGCAGTCATGATGACCCCAAGGAGTGCACTTGAACACTTAACAGAAAGAAAAAAAACAACAAGCTCAGCTCTTTAAATTCTCAGCTCAAGTTAGAGTCAGATAACTGTAGAAATTCTATGACAGTCCTAAAATAAGCCCTTATTCTTTGTAGCCACAGGCCTGCTCTTAATTAAAATCAGACACAAACTTTAATTGAGTGGGTTGCAAAATTATAACAGAAGTTAAATTTGCAGCCTCATCAATTCTCTCTTGTAAAGGTTAGGACAAACTGGGAAGAGAGTGGGATCCTCATAATTGAACAGGGTTCATTGGATTAGATACAGAAAAAGCTTACAATCTTCAAGCCTGAGTCACCCTGACAGTGCAAGAGAAGACCAGCCTTCCCTTGCTTCAAGGCCTTGTAATAACCTCACCTGGCGTTTTGCGAATAGATGCTTATTCCCAAGACCCTCTTACTGCCATCTAAAACGAGAGTAATATCACAGTATGGTTCAGGAAGTATGAAGTCTGACTGGGGAAAAAAACATGGCTTCCACACCAAAAACACTGAAAGTTTTGTGCCTTTATATTGGCAGAAATCTGGGAGTGTGACTTAGAATTAGATCTATTTCTAAGTAGGATAACTAAATCCAAAACTGAAGTCTGTAATTTATAATAAACCCTATAAATGACATATACCATTTATATATGCCAATAAATGGTATCTATGACATGTAAGTTCTCTCATACATTATCTCATTTAATTCTCTCCAATCCCCAGTGAGATTGTCAGCTGTTATTCCCACTTTATAGATAAAGAAACTGAAACATAAGTTTAGCTTATTGTCAAAGGTTAAGTGTCTATTTAGTAATATAATGTGCATTCAGACCTACATCTATTTGACACCTATTGTTTTTATTCTCCCCTCAACCCTATCCTGAAATAGAGCTTTATGATTAAGATATGTATCTCTCATTGATAAAGATTTAATGAAAGCTGTCTCAAGAAAAATTTGGCTGACTAAATTTAGAATACTAAAAAAAGCACTGTACATGACTACCCTTTGTTGAATAGCATTTACATTTGAAAAAATATATATTACTATTTGATTAAAGGAATTGCTTAATCTTTCTTTCATGAGAAATCAAAATAAGTTAATAACCTTGCCCGAGCCCAAAGTTCCTTGTTCTTGTATTTGAGATACATAGTTTACAGACTCTGTTTAAGGCAGATAAGACAAAGCCAATGTTTTCCAGCATTTTATTTCCTTATACACTGTGCCTTATTATCTTTTATAGTTTTATTATTTTTCATTTACATTTGGTGCTTTTTTTCCTATCCTATCTCATGTTATAGTGAATTCTTCCCAAAATACCATGTTGTATTGACTAGGTGACACCATCTGAAAACTTCATCTGTGGCCATTTCTAATGTCTTGCTGGGTATTAGGTAGAGTTGAGCAGGCTCCACAATGAAAAGGCATATGTAATATATTATCACCAGGTCACTACACAGAAATATTGCTGCTATTTCCTCTTTTCCTTTTAAGCTTCTCAGAATTTCAAAGACAAGAAAGCAGCAGAAAGATCTGATTGGTCATGCACACTAGAGTCTGGAAGACATTGTGTTTAATCCCAGTCCAGCCACTTGCAGCTGTGTGGATTGGGGCCCATCACTGCAACCCTCTGGGCTTCAGTTTCTTCATCTGTGCAAGAACAACAGCAATGCCTGCCTCTGGAGTTACTGGGAAGACTTGATGTGATTCAAGTAAAGCTTCTAGTTAACATGGCACCTGGGATATGTATGCACCCAGTATTGTTAATAGGAATTCCCTCCAGCACTAAATCTAGTATATAGTAGCAAAATTACTGTACATGGGTATGCGTGTGTGTGAGAGAGAGAGAGAGAGAGAGAATCTGAGGGAAGGAAGAGGTAAAGGAAGGAAAGAGAAGAAAACTTGCATATATAGATAAGACATTTTAGGATTAGAAGATTAACATGCTTTCTGTTAAAGCAAAATATTTAACTTTGGGTACAGGAAGCTATGACATCAAGTCTATGATGACATCAAGTCATGGGGGAAAATAAAGTACAAATTTAAGACAAATGTTGTGTGATTGTGTTTCAAAACTCTTGGTACAATTCAGAATTATAAATGAAATTGAAAGTTAAATTATTTTCAAGTTCATTCTGCCCATATAATTAGAGCTTAACAAAACCTTCAAATCATAATAGATAGATTTCTCACAATAAATTCACTGAAAATTAAGGGTCAATTCAGAAATACTGTATAATTAAATATTTACAGAAAATATTGCTGTCCTAGTGTGTTTAAAGGAAGGAAGAGCCAACCCAAATAGCAGAGGTTTGTCTAACAGATACCATGTGAATTCATTTTTATCATAAAGATTCAAAGGTCACTTATTTTAAACTATAAATTGCAACTCCGTCATCTCTTTACACATTTGCAGAGCTTTCTGGTTAAATTAAGGAACTCAATATGACTATGAGGTTATTGACGGAGGTTAGGAGTAGTCCTGGCACAGTTGCATTGGCCTCTTTCCTGGTGGCCTTCTCAGAGAGATGCCTTTTGCCTCCCACAGGCTCGTTGTCCAATCCACCACTGGGCATCTGGTACAGCAGATGGGCTCTGCCCCATACATGGAACAGTAACCAGCAAGTGTAATCAGTACTTTTTCTACTTCTGCATGAATTTAGTTATGTGTTCTACTTTCAGATTACTCATTCTAGGATACACTTATTGATCCCCAGATATATGTGAGGTTGTGAAGATTACCAAATTGAGGATAGACATAAATCCTTACCGCGCGAACTGTGTTCAGTTTTACATCAAGATCTTGTTTCTGATGTGTCCCTGATCAGGCTTACTTCTGGCACAGATTGGATTACTTTATTCATAGTGCCTTCATTCTGATACGTGTTCTTTCTTCATGCTGTATGCCCTTTTTAAGTTCTTGCTCTATTTTATCAGCTATCCTACTCTCCATGGCTTGCTGCAGCTTCTGAACTTCTTTCTTTCCCTGGGGTCACTATATGTATCAGGGATAGAGATTTCTTAATCATTCCAAACAAACCAAGGAGATTTTTTTCAACACAGGCATACCCAAAGTTCACCCTAAGAGTATCTGATCTGATAAGCCCAGGTGGTGCCTTGATCTTTGTTTTCTGTCCAGTTTTGCTCAGATAACTGATGCTGAAATGACCAGTGGGTTATTAGAATATATTCTTTTCATGAACATTAAGAAAAAAATTTCCTTGTGGGATTCTGGTAGTAGAACTGAAGGGTCAGAGGTGAGGCAGAGGAGAGGATACTATATGTAAGGGATAGCAAAACAAAACAGTTTTAGTGCGCAGCTAGGAAATGCAATTATAGAGATTGGCCAGGCTGATTCAGTATACATAAAATGGACAAACAAAACATCCCTGTCGGCCAACAGTTTGTGATATGTGGACATGCTCTCTCTATGCTCTCTCTATTCTAAAGACAGAATCGCGGAACTGTATAGTCTGCTGCTTCAGGTTCCGCCTCAGCTACAGCCTCGGTGGAAGGTATGCCCTTCCCAGAGTATCCTGGCAATGAATGGCTGAGTGAGGCCGCCAGAGGGAGGTCGGGCCCTCTCGCCGAGGCAGGATGCAGGGATGAGCATTCTTTTTTTTTTTTTTTTAATTTTATTTTTTATAAACATATATTTTTTTTCCCCCAGGGGTACAAGTCTGTGAATCTCCAGGTTTACACACTTCACAGCACTCACCATAGCACATACCCTACCCAATGTCCATAACACCACCCCCCTCTCCCAATCCCCCTCCCCCCAGCAACCCTCAGTTTGTTTTGTGAGATTAAGAGTCACTTATGGTTTGTCTCCCTCCCAATCCCAACTGGTTTCACTTACTCTTCTCCTACCCCATTAACCCCCCATGTTGCATCTCCTCTCCCTCATATCAGGGAGATCATATGATAGTTGTCTTTCTCTGATTGACTTATTTCGCTAAGCATGATACCCTCTAGTTCCATCCACGTTGTCGCAAATGGCAAGATTTCATTTCTTTTGATGGCTGCATAGTATTCCATTGTATATATATACCACATCTTCTTTATCCATTCGTCTGTTGATGGACATCTAGGTTCTTTCCATAGTTTGGCTATTGTAGACATTGCTGCTATAAACATTCGGGTGCACGTGCCCCTTCGGATCACTACGTTTGTATCTTTAGGGTAAATACCCAGCAGTGCAATTGCTGGGTCATAGGGTAGTTCTATTTTCAACATTTTGAGGAACCTCCATGCTATTTTCCAGAGTGGTTGCACCAGCTTGCATTCTCACCAACAGTGTAGGAGGGTTCCCCTTTCTCCGCATCCTCGCCAGAATCTGTCATTTCCTGACTTGTTAATTTTAGCCATTCTGACTGGTGTGAGGTGAGATCTCATTGTGGTTTTGATTTGTATTTCCCTGATGCCGAATGATATGGAGCACTTTTTCATGTGCCTGTTGGCCATCTGGATGTCTTCTTTGCAGAAATGTCTGTCCATGTCCTCTGCCCATTTCTTGATTGGATTATTTGTTCTTTGGGTGTTGAGTTTGCTAAAATTTATATGGAACCAGAAAAGACCTCGAATAGCCAAAGGAATATTGAAAAAGAAAGCCAAAGTTGGTGGCATCACAATTTCGGACTTCAAGCTCTATTACAAAGCTGTCATCATCAAGACAGCGTGGTACTGGCACAAAAACAGACACATAGATCAATGGAACAGAATAGAGAGCCCAGAAATAGACCCTCAACTCTATGGTCAACTAATCTTCGACAAAGCAGGAAAGAATGTCCAATGGAAAAAAGACAGCCTCTTCAATAAATGGTGTTGGGAAAATTGGACAGCCACATGCAGAAAAATGAAATTGGATCATTTCCTTACACCACACACGAAAATAGACTCAAAATGGATGAAGGACCTCAATGTGAGAAAGGAATCCATCAACATCCTTGAAGAGAACACAGGCAGCAACCTCTTTGACCTCAGCCGCAGCAACATCTTCCTAGGAACATCGCCAAAGGCAAGGGAAGCAAGGGCAAAAATGAACTATTGGGATTTTATCAAGATCAAAAGCTTTTGCACAGCAAAGGAAACAGTTCACAAAACCAAAAGACAACTGACAGAATGGGAGAAGATATTTGCAAACGACATATCAGATAAAGGGCTAGTGTCCAAAATCTATAAAGAACTTAGCAAACTCAACACCCAAAGAACAAATAATCCAATCAAGAAATGGGCAGAAGACATGAACAGACATTTCTGCAAAGAAGACATCCAGATGGCCAACAGACACATGAAAAGTGCTCCATATCACTCGGCATCAGGGAAATACAAATCAAAACCACAATGAGATACCACCTCACACCAGTCAGAAGGGATGAGCATTCTTGCTTCAGAGCTCCACACTAAGCTGGCTGAGGCTTTGCCTTTGTGGAGCCTGTATAGCACCTAAACACATTTTTCTCCACCCAATCCCACTCTCCCCATACAGTCACAGCGGTTGGGTCCTAATAAACACCTTTTAACGTCTGCTTTCAGAGGGCCTAACCTGGGACACGTGCAGCAAATAGGAGTATAATACGCGGACCAAAAAAAAATGAAAACATGAAACTTCCGTTTTGTACTGTGAAACTGCAAGTTTCATTCAAACGCTAGGATTGCTAGGAGAGAACTAAGTGGGGACGTAAAGTAATTGCAATTACAAGAGCTAAGAAGCAATCAACAACGATAATAATCCATAAACACCTGAACTAAAAAATTTTATAAGCTAAGTTTCTGGAGCAAAAAAAAAAGACAAACTGTAGTCTTGGTGGATTCCTCTTTTTCTGTATTGGTCGCATTGAAACCAGCAGATACTCTTCTGTCATGTGAGTGAGGAACCTCGGTCTCAGGTGAAATATTTGGGATCCATGCATCTACATCCTTTACAATCTCCTTCCTTCTGTTTCTGATAAAGAGGCACTCCTCCCATCTGAATCGCATTCCCTTCAGCATTCGCTGGGACTCTATTCCATCAATTTGATCTTTTCTCCTTTCTGTTCAAACGCCATCTCTTCATTTCTAAATATGTTCAAGGTTTTCCCATGAAAATTAGGTGGTCACACGTACGCGTTTAAACACAACGAACAAGGTGCTTTTGTATTTTTGCTGTATTCCCCTTTCCAATCCTGACAGTCCTTCAAAGCATGCATTGAAATAAACCAAACTGAAAACATCCAAAACACTAGATTTCAAAGACCTAAATCAAGATTCTCAGATTATGACGAAGCATATTCTAGGGAATCAAACAATATATATTTTTAGTAAAATTCAAATAGTTTAGATACAATTTTTTTAAAAGTTTCTAAACATTTTAATTATTTTAGCTTGCTCTTTATCTCCTCACTTTTCTATTTTATGCTAGGGATTCATCTATTATTAGTACTATAGCGTACCTACGCATTTTATTTATTTTCTCTATTAATAGAAACACAGAAGTGAAATATTGGTTACTATTGACTAAAAGAACATTGGTTTTGTAGGAAACTTTTCTGCAATCTTTAAATGCATATAAAAGTCCCTACTAAAATCTAAAATATAAAGCTACTTATCTTTATTTCCAGTTTAAAATCATTTATACCCTGGAAATTAACTGCAGCCATAATATTTACCCTAAAAATTGCACTAAACATTTTCTTAATATAAAAGTGAATATGCAAACTTTACCATTAGGGATGAAGGATACATAGAATCTATCTTTTTATTTCTTACAAATGCTCATAAATCTGCAACTATCTCAAAAAAGTTGAAAAATTAATGATTTGAAAGTTATCAGTTTGAAATTTTTTTGAATTTTTGATTCCCAAAGGTAACCTTAATAACATTATCTGGTAATATTCAAGTTCAGAGTTGCAAGATAATATTAACTTTTCCTGGTTGCTCATTAACAATTTGAAATAACATTTTTTGAAGCTCGGAATTTATTTTAATAAATAAACACATGTATCACAATAAAACCATAAATTAATAGTGGAACCTATTCTAAAAATTAAGACTACAGATTGAAAGTTTAAAAATCTTTCTCACCAAGCCCAATCCATAATTCCAAACCCTCTTCTCAGAAATAACAATTATTACCCATTTATTTGCTTTATTCAGTTAGCATATATTAAATATATTGCCAGGTCAGTACAAAAAATTTAAATCTATATTTTCTGTACTTACATAATATTCAACAGCTGTTTGAATTGAATCGAATGTGCCATAAGTTACTGAACTGATCCCCTATTAATAGAATTGGATTGATATCAAATCTTTTATTACAATGAAAGATATGGTTAAGATTTTCTATATGTCTCTTTGTCTAAATGTAAGTATCTTTCTGTAGGAAATGAAATGGTTACATTTTTTATATTCACAGGTTTGAGGAGTCTCAAATTGTCTTCAGCTACATATTAATTGAATTTCATAAAAATACAGTTTTCCCTACAATGTCTAATATATTAACATTTAAAAAATTATAATTTGATGAGTAAAACCATTAGATTTTTCTAATTTTCTAGTTTTTATTTCATTTTACTAATTATCAATGACATTTGGTAATACCCCCAAGCTCAGGGCCTTTTGCATTTTCTCTTTTGTGAATTGTTATGTGACTCCTTTACTTAATATTCTATTGACTTGCTTGTGGTAGTTCTTTTTTATTGTGTATATTAATCATTTTATGTCTATATGTTTCAAATGTTTTCTCTTAATTTGCCCTTATGACTTTTTGAAATATCCAGAAATAATGTGAAAATTTCCATTATAAGCCTTCTGGGTTTTATTTTTTATTGTTTTGAAAAAACAATATAAATCATAATAATTTATTTTATTTACATTTTTCTAATATAGTTTTTGTTAGAATAACTGAGTGTGTAATTTTTCTTAGAAATTTAATGTATAAGGGTTTTTTTTTTTGCTGTGAAGCAAAATTATAATTTTATTTTTGTTTTCCAGTTGGATGAGCAAATTGGTTCAGTATATCAGTTTGTGAATAGTGAATTAACTTTCCACAATTTGAAATATCAAATATATACTGTACTAAGCTCTGCCAAGTCAGAGGCCTATGTCTACTTGGCTATGAGTCACTAAAAATAAAGTCTTCTGGTCACTATACATTTAAAAACGTGTTTTGGGGGCACCTGGGTGGCACAGTCAGCTAGGCATCTGCTTTCAGCTCAGGTCATGATCCCAGAGTCCTGGAATCAAGTCCCACATTGGGTCCCTGCTCAGAGGGGTCTTCATCTCCCTCTTTCTTGCCCCTCCTCCTGTTCATGCACATTCTCTCTCTCTCTCTCAAATAAACAAAAAAAAAATCTTTAAAAAAAATTAAAATAAAAACTTATAAGGAATGAAAACCCTTACTATACTTGATGAATTTACTGGGTAGAAAGTAAGATAGTAACAGTTTTACCTATTTTTAAACAATATTAAATATTTCCCTTGCAGTAATGAGATCTTTACAATTTTGACTCAAGTAAGTAATCCATGATATTTCTTTTCAATAATGACTTTAATGGAAATATTGATATTTCATCCTTAAGAATTTTTTGGTGGGCTTGAACAGTGGCCCCATGAATCATTCATGGATAAAGCTCAGCCTCTCTAGTAATCAGGCAAATTCAAAGCAAGAAAATACAAATTCATATTTATTGACATTTAATGATGTCTGACAGAGAAATGAATACTAAATATTTGTTAGGTTACAGGAAAATAGAAAATTTTATACATAAATTTGGAAGGTATTCATTATTCTAACTATTTCGGAAAACAATTTGGCAATATCTAGAAGAGTGAAGAATGGTTTTCTTATGATTATTCTATATTAGACAAAAGAATTGTGTAAATAGGGGCATCTGGGTGCCTCAGTTGGTTATGAGTCTGCCTTCAGCTCAGGTCTTGATCTCAGGGTCCTAGGATCTAGTCTGACTTTGGGCTTTCAGGGAGTCTGCTTCCTCCTCTCCCTTTGCCCTTCCCCCACTGCACTCCCCTAACCCCCACCCATGCTCAGCCTTCTGCACTCTCAAATGCATAAAATAAAATCTTTAAAAAAAAAAAAAAGAATTGTGTAAATATATATGGTTACTCATTACAACATATTTTGTAAAAACAGTAATTACTCATCAATATCATCAATGCTAAATAGCATGAAAACAGTAGGTAACAAATGGGTGAAACAGTGTTTTATATCTACACAAATGTAATGTGCTATATTTACAGGGGGAAGTATAATGTACTATACAGCCACTAGAAGTCATATATTATCATGGATGCTTTTCCAAAATATGAGTAAAGAACATTGTTAAAGACTTATACCATAAAATAACTTTTATATTAAGTTTAAAAATAATAAAAGTGGTCCTTAATAATGTTCATGTTAAATACAATATAGTAAAAAATTATGGATACTAGCTGTCTCTAAGGAAGCTGATCTCAATGGATGGGAAATGAGCTCATGGATGGGATAAACTGAAAATTTTCATTGTCAAAAATTTTGATCTGAAAGAAATATCTCAAGATTTGTTAATCCTGAATGTTGGACACACAGATGTTTTCTCTAACTATTGATGATAGAAATGCTTCATTAAGTTTTTGTTTTGTTTTGTTGGTTTACTTGTTTTTAGAAAATTACCTATGGAGAAGACATGTATTTTCATGTTGAAATTTTATTTTATTTAACAAAATATTTTTGTAAGATATATAGGAAAAGGCAAGCACAGCACAGTATGTTGAGGTATCATCAGACCAGTAAAACACAGTATAACTTTTTACTGCAAAAATTAATTAAAGCAGCAGTCACTAGATTGCAAACCTCGATGTATGATAATATAGTTAAAGAGTCTCTGATTTAAGCAGTGTTATTGGAATAAGAGAAGGGTAAGAGATGAAGGCAGAAGTATACCTAGCACTGATATAATCAACTTACTTTTTTTTCACATGAGCAAACTAAGCTGAGTACTATTCACATGACATCCCAAGGTCATTTCGTCTTGTACCCTGGGCTCTGTCAAAGCATCATCCTATGTCCAATTTCCTCATGCATCCTCAAGATTTTTCAAAATTAGCTTCAGATATTCCTTATTAACAGAGTTGATTCTGTCAGCACTTTTTCTAAGCAATTAACAAATATATTTACCTACATAGAAATTTAATAATAGCAACTTATTTGATTTCTGTCTGATTACTTTGTGGCTAATTACTTACCTGTATGATTTTTTTAATTTAAAATAATAATTTTGTCTCATGGAAAAGCCATTAAAAATTCATAATGATCCATGAATCAATACCAAATACTTGGTCTAGCCCTATCTCCCTTACTGGTTATATCTAAATCAACTGTAATTAAGCTCAACATTTTCTTTCAGTCTTTCCCCAAAGAACCTCATCATTTGCTGTGCTACTTCAGCAGTATTTCCATTTCTGCTGTTGTGCCAGTATCACCTTGGCCCTCAGGAAATGAGCTGTGTACAAAGGCATAATCTTTAAAGAACAAAGTAGATCTGAAATATCTCCATGACCACTGTTCAATATTTCTCCAGAGCTCTGCAGAATACTAATGTTGACTCAGAGGAGTAATGAATAAATAAACACAATTGAATATGTTTCAAATATTGTCCCATTGTTTTTCCTATAAAACTGATTTGGAACAAACAGTTCAGATAATCTGTGATTTGAATGACCTCTACAGTGATTTCCAGTTGTCAATTACAAAATAGATCAGATAAAGTTAATGGGAAATTTTTAGTACAGCCTAATTGTTAAATGTTTTTAGGATGCATATATATTTTAATTTCTTGTATTTTAGATCGTTGCTTAGCAACACTATTGTTAGCCTTGCAAATAAATGTAATGGTACAAATTAATGTCACTCAGTTATAATCATATTTCTTAGGCTATTAAATGCCACCTTATATCAGCTGTTAAGATACAATGCAAAGCAGTCATTAACTTCTTTAGCAATTAAAATAAAGGGCATTTTAGTAACATTTATTGATGGCATAGATAGTTGATATTATTCTTATGTTACAATCTTATAACATTTAAAATTATGAGAGACAAGGAGTAAGTCATTTTAGTAAACCATCAATATAATGCTGATTTTTAATGGGATTTTTGTATATTTTTCTATGTGTGCATGTGTGTGTGTGTGTGTGTGTAGAGAGACAATAGTTTGTAACTTTTGATTACAAAGGGTTTTCCACTATTCCCTACAACAGCCCTCAATTCTGAGCTTCTTTATATCTGATACATACATCACTTGGACAATTTTAGAAAGTAGTCAATATCAAACTTCCTTCATCAAAATCAAAGCATACAGTGAGTAATTTAATTGACTTTGGTAGAGAAAATTAAGATTAATTCAATGTTCTATTTTGTTTCCTATGTAGTAGTAATGCAGATATCAATAAATCTGTAATTAAAGGTATCAGACCCTAAAATTGTGCATATTATTTAGTGTTTCTATCATTATTTATTTTACATAATTTATTAAAACTGTAGGATAGAGTTATATATTTGGCATAACACTATGTTACATACACACCTGGTTTAATCTCCTATTGTGCAATAACATGTATTTTGGGGGTTTGTTTGTTATACTGCATGTACCAAATATACTAGGAAGATACTGTTTTAATCTCTACCAGACAGACTTCTAAACGTTAACATATCTATCAAAAGACTGGGACATTTGAGCAATATTAAACAGTTAGAAAAGCTCATGTCCTTGGATTAAGAGTTAATAAATACAGACCACAGGGTAAGCATAGCCTGCATCTGTTCATCTAAATAACATTTTATTGAAACAGCGCCTTTCTCTCTGGTCTTTTTAATCAAATTTTTATTTAAATTCTAGTTAGTTTACATACAGTGTAATATTGGTTTCAGGAGTAGAATTTAGTGACTCATCACTTAACATATAACACCCAGTGTTCAACACAATCTGTCTGGTCTTTTACCAACAAAGTTTGTCCATTTCTGCCCTTGCTATTCCTTGGGTGATCTGTACCCCTGCATGACGTTTGAAAAAATATGCTATTTGCCTTTTATATGCTATTCATCTTTTTGTGTAATTTTCAATTTTTTGATAATTTTTTATAACAAAACTAATTTCATTTTATTTTATTTAAGATTTTACTTATTTATTTATCAGAAAGAGCACAAGCAGAGGGAGCAGCAGGCAAAGGGAGAAGCAGGCTTTCTGCTGAGCAAGGAGCCTGATTCTGGACTCAGTCCCTCCACCTTGGGATCATGACCTGAGCCAAAGGCAGATGCTTAACCAACTGAGCCACCTAGGAGTCCCACAAAACTAATTTTAACTGCAAAATTAGCATTAGCAATACTCCAACCCAAAATACACTTTTGAATGAGACTGGCTCCTTCATAGACATCTATGTCAAAGTATTCAGTAATTAGCATATGTAACTTTAGAAATAATCTTCATAGATTAACTGAATGATGTTCAAGAAATGAGATTTTTAGGGGCATCTGGGTGGTTCAATCGTTTAAGTGTCTGACTCTTGATTTCAGCTCAGGTCATGATCTCAGAGTTATGAGACTGAACCCTGCGTTGGGCTCTGTGCCGGGTGTGGAGCCTACTTATGATTCTCTCTCTCCCTCTGTCCACCACCCCCACCACTCATGTGTGCCCTCGTTCTCTCTCCCTCTAAAAAAAAAAAAAAGAAGAAGAAGAAAGAAAATAAAAGAAATTAGGTTTTTAAAGAATTTCTACACCACAGTGCCCTTACATGAATGAAGTTTATGAATCTGATAATCTCAATAGCCTAACATTTACAAAGCAGAAATATTGGCCTACATCATCATTTGCTTCTAGTTCTCTCTACTTTATAGAAATTTCTGCCCTCAGAGTTTGATGGCCATGTAGTCTGAAGTTTAAGTACATGGACTTCCACTCTCCCACAGACTGCTTTTATCACATAAGTCACTCAACCTTCTTTGTGTCAGTTGTATCATCTATAAATTTGTTGTTATTTTAAAAATTAGATAATGTAATATGTGTAAAGTATATTAAAAATTTAGAAATGGAAAAAACTGCCAAAATATAAATAACACAAATATTTTAACATATATTAGCATAATACATTATAACAACTTTATTGAGGTATAATTGATTGATGTTTATCAATATGTAAATTGATATATATATTGAGGTACAATTGATATACAAAGTCTGCATATATTTAATGGATACAATATGATGAGTTTGGACATATGTAAACATCCATGATACCATCCCCACAATCAAAGTAATAGACATATCTAACACCTTCCAAAGTTTCTTTATGTCCTTTTACTTTTTTGTTTTTGTGGTAAGAACACTTGACATGAATCTACCTTCTGGAAAAATTTTTAAGTGCACAATACCATACTGTTAACTTTAGGCACTCTGTTGTCTAGCAAATTTCTAGAATTTATTCATCTCGTATAACTCCTTCTTGTATTTGTTTTTTGGGGTTTTGTTTTGTTTTTTCTTTTTTTAGAGAGAGAGCACATAGGAGTTGTGGGGGAGAGAAGAAGAGGGAAGGAGAGAATCTTAGGCAGTCTCCACACCTAGCCCAGAGCTCAATGCAGGGCTCAATTTCACAACCCTGAGATCATGAGTTGGTCACTTAACTGAGCCACCCAAGTGCCCCCATCTAGTATAATTTTATACCTATTGATCAGCAATTCCCCATTTCCCTTACCCTCCAGTGTCTGGTAACCCTAATTATATTCTCTTCTTCTATGATTCTGACCATTTTAGATACCTCGTATAAATGGAATCACCCAACATTTGGTCTTCTGTAACTGGCTTATTTCACTCAGCATAATGTCTTCCAGATTCATCCATGTTGACTCAAAAGGTAAGATTTCCTTTTTTTTTTTTTTAAAGATTTTATTTATTTGAGAGAGAGCACAAGTGAGAAACAGGGGCAGAGGGAGAGGGAAAAGCAAACTTGCTGCTGGGCAGGGAGCCTCATGCTACTCCAAGGCTGTATCCCAGGACCCTGAGATATGACCTGAGTCAAAGGCAGATGCTTTACCAATTGAGCCACCCAGGCACCCCAAGATTTCCTTCTTTTTTAAGGCTTAAAAAATTTTCATTATACTACATTTATGGGATGCAGCAAAAGAAGTACTAAGAGGAATTTTAGAGTAATAAATGACCAGGGGATTGTCTTGAGTGTATTTGAAGAAAATGTGTATTTTGTTTTATTGTATGGAATTTTATATATATATAGAACCATGTATTCTAAAGTAGGCTCCAAGTTTAAAAAGTTCTTATTAAAAAAAAAAAAAAAACTTTAACTGAGGGTAATCATTTAAAATAAAGCATATCAATGGGAAAATGGGTATGGGGATGAGGGAAATAGGTGAAGGGGATTAAGAGTACATAGTCACCATGAGCACTGAGTAATAAGTATAGAACTGCTGAATCACTGTATTTTACACCTGAGATTAATATAACACTGTATATTAACCATATTGGAGTTAAAATTTAAAACTTTATAAAAATACATTTAAAAAATAGGTGAAGGGGATTAAATGGTAAAAACTTCTAGTTATAAGATAAATAAGTCATGGAGATGTAATGAACAGCATAAGGACTATGGTCAATAATATTATAATAAATATATGGGGATCATTTCATCATATATAAAAAAATTAAATCACTACAAAGTACAGCTGAAACTAATGGATATTGTATATCAGTTATACATCAACTAAAAAAAAATCTCACCTCCCTTGAGAGGGACCTGGTTTTGATACCTGGCCAAAGTAGTAAGACATACTATAGAAAATGACTTTGGAATATAAAGTCCTAAGTTTGGGGCACTCTTTACCCATGTGATTTTGAAAAATCATTTTGTATTTCTGATCCTTGAATTCCTCATCAGCAAATCCAATACCTGCTATAGACTGAACAGTTGTGGGTCCCTAAAATTCATATGTTGAAACTCAAGTTCAAATATGATGGTATTTGGATGCAAGATCTTTGGGAGGTGATTACAAGAGTCCCTTATAAATAGGAATCCTGTCCTTACAAAATAATGCCCAGAGAGCTCCCTTGCCCCTTTCTCCTCATGAGGATCCACAGGAAGATATTCATCTATGAACCAGAAAGCAGGCCATCACCAGACAGCAAATCTGCTAACACCTTAATCTTGGACTTCACAGCCTCCAAATCTCTGAGAAATAAACTTTTGTTATCTATAAGCCACCTAATCTGTTTTACATTTGTATAATAGCTCAAATGAGCTAAGAAAATACTTTTTTTTTATATATTTTATTTATGTGTGAAGAGAGAGTAAGAGAGATAAAGCACAGAGGAGGGAGGAATAGAGGAAGAAGCAAACCCCCTGCTGAGCTGGGAGCCTGACTAGGACTCAATCCCAGGACTCCAGGATCATGACCCTAGCCTAAGGCAGATGCTTACCCAACTTGCCACCCAGGTGCCCTAGGAATTACTCTTTAAAGAGAAAACCTTCAATAAACTAGGAGTAGGAGGGAAAAACCTACTATAGTGACAGCTATATATGAAAAGCCCAAAGCTAACATGATATTCAACATTGGAAAATGGAAGGATTTTTCTTTACAATCATAACAAGAATGCCCACTCTCACACTTCTTCTATTCAGTATAATCCTGGAAATCCTAGTCATTAGACAAGCAAGCAAGGAGGGAGGAAGAAAGAGAGAAAGAGAGAGAGAGAGAGAGGAAGAAAGGAGGGAAGGGAGGGAGGGAGGGAGGGAGGGAGGGAGAAAGGAAGGAAGAAACAGGGGAAGAAAGGGAGAAAGAAAGAAGGAAAGGAAGGAAGGAAGAACCGGTGTGCAAATCAGAAAAAAAAGAAAAAAAATCTTTTTTAACAGGTGACATGATCTCACATGTAGAAAATCCCAAAGCCTGCAAAAAGAACTGTTAGAATTAATATGAACACAATGAAGTTATAGGACATAAATCAACATACAAAAATCATTTGCATTTCTATTCATTAAGAAAGAATTAACAGGAAAGGAAATCATAGTATCAAAAAGAATAAATATTTAGAAACAAATTCACAAAGGACATGAAATACATGTGTACTGAAAATTACAAATCAATAATTAAACAATTTTAAAAAGATACATGTAAAACATGTAAAAAGATACGTTTTGGATTGATAAAATGTCCATATTACCCAAAGCAATCTATAGATTCGATACAGTAACTACCAAAATCCTAATGACTTTTTTTATAAAAATAGGGAAAACAATTCTAAAATTCATAAGAAACTAGGAAAGACCCCAAACTGGCAAAATAATCTTACAAAAAAACAAAGCTGGAGGCATTACACTTCCTGATTTCAGGATATGCTACAGAGTTATGGAACAGTATGGTACTGGCATAAAAGCAAGCATATAAACTAATGGAACAAAATAAAGCACCCAGATTAAATCCACATACATATGGTCAATTGATCTTTAATAAGACTGCCAAGAAAAAAATGGATAAAAGACAGTGTCTTCAATAAATGATGCTGGGAAAACTGGATATCTACATGCAAACAAATAAAATTGTATCCTTATCTTTTAACACACACAAAAATCAACTCAAAATTAATTAAAGATTTAAATATAAGATGTGGAATTGTAAAATTCTTAGAAGAAAACAAGAAAAACTTCATGACATTGGGCTTGGCAATGATTTCTCAGATATGACATCAAAGCACAAGCAACAGCAAATTTAGACAACAGGGACTATATCAAACTAAAAATCTTCCATACAACAAGCAAAACAATCAACAGAATGGAAGGCAACATACAGAGTGGGAGAAAGTATTTGCAAACCATATATCTGAAAAGGAATTGATAGTTAAAATATATAAATAATTGCAACTCAACAGCAAAAAATAAATAACATGATTTAAAAATGCACAGATGAATTGAATAGGCATATCTCCAAAGAAGACATGGCCAACAGGTATCTGAAAAGATGCTCAAAATCACTAATCTTCATGACATGCAAATTAAAACCACAATGAGCTATCTCAGATCCGTTAGGATGGCTGTTATAAAAATGAAGTAAAGTGTTGACAAGGATTAGGTGAAATTGAAACCTACTTAAACTGTTGTTGGGAGTGTAAAATGGCATGGTTGCTATGGAAAACACTATGGATCTTCCTCAAAAAATTAAAAATTTTTTAACTACCATGTTACCTGGTAATCCTACTTTGGGTCATATATCCAAAAAAAATTGTAATTATATTCCCAAAATGATTTTTGTTTTCCCTTGTTTATTGCAGCATTATTCACCATAGCTACAGAGCAGGAACAATTGAAAGGTTTATCAACAGATGAATGGGTACAGAAAATATGGTATACACATATGGTGGAATATTATTCAGCCTTACACAAAAGAGAAGGAAATCCTGCCTTATGGGACAACATGGATGAACCTTAAAAACATGCTAAGAGAAATACATAAGATACAGAAGGACACAAACTACATGATACCACTTATATGAGGAAACTAAAATAGTTAAACATTATAATAGAAACAGAGAATATACTGATGGTTCCAGGAGGGAAAGAAAACAAGTTGCTGTTCAACTGGTATGAAGTCTCAATTATATAAGATGAGTAAGTCCTAGAGATCTGCTGTACAACATTGTGCCTATAATTAACAATACTGAAGTGTGCACTTAAAAATTTGTTTAGAGCATAGATTTTATGTTAAGCATTCTTACCACAATAAAAATAAATACATAAATAAAAATACGTAAAAAAAGTTTGGTTCCTGTTAAAAATGAATTGTTGCCTCCTTTAGGGTTAAAAGAGGTATAGTGTTCATTTGCTCCTCTGTGATTTGTTGTTCACCTTGGGATATAGTGCTATATCAGGGACTCATCATTGATCTCTGCTTGATGTTGGGTTAAATATTAAGTATCATTGATAGTTAAGATCAGTCTTGGTGAATGGGAGCCCATAATTTTGAGGTCAGGTGTATGATCCATTCCTGCCACCATGACTACCCTGTTCAAGTATCTATTGTATCCTACACAATTTTGTTGGAGGAAAAATTTGTATTCCCTTTAGAGCAAAGCTTTATATAACAAAGCCTATATTAATAGAACTAGCTTCATTTTAAGCTCTGATCATAATCTGGTTTATTGTTATGCTAGTCACAATATATCAGAGACAGACAACTATGCTTGGCAGAGTCAGGGTCACATGCCAGCAAAATTCAGTACTTTTAGATAGAAAAATATGCAAGAAGTGATTGCAGTTTGAAATGCCCTGAATGTATGTAACTCTATTAGAGAAAACCAGTAAAATGAATTAAATGTAGTCAGCACTGGGTTTGCTGTTCAATGATATCAGGAAATGCACCAAATCCTTGATATTGTTTTGAGTTGTGGAAAGCATTTCAGATGAAATCCCTCAGAATAAGTGTCAAAGTCTTTTCTTCTCCAGCTTAATATGACAGAGAGAGGGAAAAAAATGAGATATACACATAATTTCCAAAACAAGTCAAGGTTGTTCTATTTTCAGAAGATAAAAAATCAGGAAAAATAAAATAATAATGTTTTCTGGGCAAGCAGTGATATATCATTTCTTTGTTTACTGTAGAGTCTACTGTAGTTTCTGAGTTTTTAAAATAAACACAAAAAGGTGATTATTCTTAAGCAATACATGAAGAAATAGCCCAAAACTCTCTGAGATATGTTAGAAATGAAGCCAAGGAGAAATAAGGTAAAGTTTATTGAAAAAAAAAATTCTGCCTGAGAAAAAATAAAGATACTGCTTTTGTAAGATAAATGATCCTAAAATGTAATAGATAGTAAGTTAATGTAGTAATTTGAGAGACTATTTGATTAATGTGTTTACCTTATTTTAAATAAGTGAAAGTTCTGATAAGAGGAATTTGAACAAATTGAAATCCCAGGGGAAAAGCTATCTTCATTCCGAGTCATAATTCATAAAAAAGATAAATAGATAAAATGGAATCAATGTCATAAAACAAAACAAAGTTACTCTCCAGGAATATTTTGAATAACAAGTGGGTGAGTTCAGCCCCCCAAAAAAATCAGTGAGCCAATTTTTTTTTTAAGATTTATATTTTTATTTTAGAAAGAGCAAGCACAAGTAGGGGAAGCAAAGGGTGAAGGAAAGAGAGCCTTAAGCAGACTCCACACTAAGCCTGATCCAAGGCTCGATTCCGATCTCAATCCCAGGATTCTGAGATCATGACCTGAGCTGAAACCAAGAATCAGATGCTCAACTGACTGCCACCCAGGTGCCCCTGGGAAAAATTTATTTGAAGAAGTATTTACCTAAAGTAAGAAACCATTTAAGCCCTTCAAACACCGAAATGGAAAACTTCCCTTCTAAAGATCTATTAGCAGTGGGACAAATGAGTTCTGTATTCTGTCCTTTTTAAGGAAAAGGAAGTTTCATCAGTCTTGCCAGTAGAACTATAAGTAAAATTCATCAAATCTGAAATCTATTAAATGTTAAAATGCATAAAAAGTGTTGGGCAAATTGAAGATCCAATGGCTTAAAACAATACTATACTTTCCTATTAAATTTACTTGATGACATTCCACAAATTTGAGTTTTCAAGAAAATGCTGTTTTGATAAACATAATGCTAAAACAAGTGAATTTAATTCTGACCAAGATAAATATAATTGGCTAATATTATTGGTCAGTAGAAAATTTAAAAGGGGTATCGTCCTTTGTGTATCATATTTGAGTCTTGATCTCACACTAAAGATTAATTAAGACTTTGAACTTCATACGCATTGTATGATACTTCAAAAACACTTAAAACATCTATTGCTCATTTTCATTCTTTAATAGATACATTTTAATAAAGTGTGGGACTCAGAGCAGGAGCCCCTGTTAGAGTTCATAAGGTAATACTGTCATGGATCCCATCTGTGCCTTGTTTTGCTTTTCCATGGATTCATTTCTCTCTGTACAGGATCTGCCTTCACTAGGGATGACCAACCAGAGAATCCAGAAAATAATAATAATAATAATAGAAAGTGTCATCCCACAAAGCCAATGGCAGTGCTTTAGGAATAAAGAAGTAAGTTGATGACTAAAAATATTCATCATATTTAACAACATGGAACCACTGCTTTGAGTTGTATTGAGATGATGAATATATGCCAAGTGAAAAAATCTATTTGTGGCTTAAAATTTTTTTTGAAGTTTGGCTATAGATAAGATAAATCCATTGGTGGAGGGAGATTTGCAGTTAAGGGGGGTTTAAAGAAAAACACTTTATTGAGGTATAATTTTTTTAAATATTTATTTATTTTATAGAGAGCAAGAAAGTAAAGGAAGGAGGAGCAGATGAGAGAATCTTCAAGCAGATTTCCCACAGAATGTGGAGCCCACTGTGAAGCTCAGTCCCACCACCCATGAGATCATGACCTGAGCCTAAACCAACAGTCAGGCACTTAACTGACTGAGCCACCCAGGTGTCCCAAGGTATAATTTAAATACAATACTTCATATATTTAATGTGTACAAATTGATGAGTTTGGACATATGCATATACCTGTGAAACCATAGTCACAATCATGGTAATAGCTGTACCCATCATATCTAAATTTATGTAAACATGCACACATGTATATCTGTAGTTTCCTAACAGTCTTTGCCCTCTCCTCAAAGAATTGGCAGAATCAAGTTCCTGAGGAGGACATCAAAACTAAAGGATTTTTCTTCTAGTGTATCACTTTTCTGATTTTTCAGAAGCCCAAATTTTTTAATATAAAAGGGTACACTCTCATTGAAGAGTCTAAGGTTGTGATCTAGTCTAGTAGAGGCTTGGCCACATTGACAGCCCAGGTGATCTGTCTCTATCTCAAACTCTCTCTTTTTTTCCATCCTCAACACATAGCTGAATCTCCAATTCCATAATCCAGATCCACATTATAGCCATTAAGAAATGGAAAACGGAAATTGTAAGACATGTCTTGGAAGAAGTTGCCTATCCCATATCTGCTCACATTTCACTGGCCGGAACATACGACCATACCCAGCTGCAAGGTAGAATAGAAACTGAAGCTTTTCTGGGGGCATGATGGAGTGCAGAGAAACAGGGTCTAGGCTGTGTGGCCAATTAAAATTTGAAGATTCCCTTTCAAAAGAAAGAAGAGAGTAATAGATTTGGAGGTAAACTGGCAGTCTCTAACACAATATACCCCTTTGGTATATTAAGAATATACACACAAAGAATATACTAAACCTCTTCACAAGACGGAGAACCAAATGACTGATCATGTTACTGCATTCATCTCAAAGTCTAAGTCCTATGGGCTGTGGACATTCCTCTTCAGTAGGTCCATACATGACTGATGACCAAACATTAACAATTACGTTAGCTGTCTTTTTCTATCTCAAGTAGGTCTCACAAACAAAAAGAGAGCAATTTTAAAACTTCCTTTCTGAGAAAGAAATAATGGAGAACGCTGTTAGGCGATTGTCATGATAAATCCTCATCAATACTATAGCAGGACCCTTTCTTGGAATATCTGGCAGTTGTGATCTGAGTCTCTAAAAAGACCTCTTTGTCTCCTATCCTTTGTGGTCACATATGAAGAGATATTAGATAATATGGCCTTCCTGGTGATTACATAATTCCTGCCGGCATAATTTTAAGATTACGAATGTTTTCCTTCAGAATTTAATAGTCACGGTTTTGTGGTTTCTTTCACACACACACACACACACACACACACACACACACACACACAAACTCTATTAGTAGATGTCCAATAAGAAAATTAACAAATAATAAAGTTTAACAGCTCTCTTTTCAAAAAATCAAGTAAAGATAACACCTTTTAATGGTGCTTGACTGCCAAAAGTTTTGTCATTTATTTACAAATGGGTTGTTGCTGCAACTTGAAAATGGCACTGTTTGGAAAACTGTAGCCTGCACAGTGACAACATTACATATACTGCAGTCTATGTGGGTGGTTGGGCTACCATTATCTGTCAGAGAGTAAGGAATGAGGGTAGCTGAAGAAAAGCTTGTAGTCAGAATCTTGACTCTTTCAGAGCCTCTGCTATCATTGCTTTAATGTAGGGATACAGAGTCACTCATTGTTTCCACCTCTCAACAGCCCCAAATTATAGTTTTATTCCTCAAGTTCAATTGCAAGCTACAGGCAGTTAGAGGTTCCCTTAGAAAAGCTGTAATCCCTTCTTTCTCTGCTTTCAAAGTGTATAACTGTGGCTTGATTTCTTCTCCTAGTTACAGGTGTTTTGTAATAGTGGAAAGAAAAACTCACACTAATCAATATTACTCATTTTTAAAACATTTCCCCAAGTTTCTTTTATTTATTTATTTATTTATTTATTTATTTATTTGACAGATCACAAGTAGGCAGAGAGGCAAGCAGAGAGAGGAAGGGAAGCAGGCTCCCTGCTGAGCAGAGAGCCCGATGCGGGGCTCAATCCCAGGACCCTGGGATCATGACCTGAGCCGAAGGCAGAGGCTTTAACCCACTGAGGCACCCAGGCGCCCCCATTTCCCCAAGTTTCTTAAATATAGTTGGCTTGTGGCCTGACTTCCAAAATGTTATAAGCAATAGTTTTTACCTTGCTATGAAATCACAAGATTCATCAGTTTTCAAGTACACAATATATGTTTCCTTGGTGCCTTCCAGTCAACTGTTAAGCCAAGATATTTTAGTGTTTTTCTGAGTGACCCATGTTTGGTAGAAAATTCTGTTAGTTAGGATAAAGATTTAGCTGTCAAAAGCCCAGAACACTGATAATTTTCCCAACTACTAAAAGTAGGGTCATCCAGGGAAAGGTACATGTGCTTGCTGATCATGGGTACACACGATCCCCTTAACTTGTTTCCCTGCCACTTTAAACATTTTTCATCTTCTAGGGTCAAGATGTTTGCTTCAGCTTCTGGTATAATATCCATATTTTATGCAAAATGTGAACTTGATCATCAGAAAAAAAAAATACCTAAAACTGAATAACAAGAAAAGATTAAAATTTGGGTGGCAAATCTTTTCTGCATTATACAAAAGCAAAGGTCACACAAGCATTGTTTGGGGAACATATGTAGTTAACTCACTGCTGTTAATTAAGAGTCCCAGACTTAGTGAAGTTTCTTGCTAATTTCTTAATGTTGTAGCCCTGTGGACATTATTCAACTTTGTATCTAATCCAATAATCTTAATATTTTTTTGTAAAATTGCTTATGAAATCCATGATTTTCAGATGGTCTTTGAACCTGTCATAACATAGTCCTTGTTCTCCCATTAATTAACATGTTATATAAGATCTTTGCCACATGTTCATTTTCTGTTTCCTTATTACAACTTTATCTTTATAAAAATTATACTGTATCAAGGGCAAGCCATTCTTTTTAGTGACACAATCTGAAAGTTGTTCATATCATATCTATTCATATGTCTATGACCATAACATGGTAACATAGCCACACTTAAATCTAAAGGAGGCTAAGGAATATAGTTGGTTTCTCTCTCTCTCTCTCCCTCTCTGGATGTCAGGGAGTTTTATAATAAATTAAAATTCAGGGAATTTTATAATGAAAGGGAAAATGGATATTGAAAGTAATCTATCATTTTATAATTTATCAGCCATAACAGGTTTTATTACCCTAGCCAAAGCAATATTTCCCTGGGCTAGCTAAGAAAGATAGATTGAAGGGAAACATAGTGTTAAATTCTGGAACTTATCCTTGTTATGAAGCTCTGCTACACCCTCAGAGATGGGTTCCAAATATGAAGAGAAATGGCAGAACCACCCAAGTGGCTGAGGATAATCTAAGTGTAGAAGCATCTTATGCCTTGCTATTCGAGTGGAGCCACTGTGTTGAATGACAGAGCTGAGAAGGGTATGAGGGGCATCCAGGTTCATGGCCCTGAGATAGAAACCCCAGTCATATCTCAAATTTGTCATGGAACAGGGAGAATGGAAATATATCCTATGTGACCCAAATAGATTAAGATATGTATAGGAGAGATATTTGCAATCAGAAAATGGAAAACATTAGCAATAGGTTCAGACTAATAAGCTAATGAAAGAGATCCTGTATCTAAGGGATGCCTGAGTAGCGTGACAGTGAGTCTTTCTCCGTTCTTTGGCATTATGTGAAACCCTAGATTGAGGATTGAGCATCTGAATTGATCAAGTTCCTATTTTGTTGCTTACCAAGTAAGGAATGAATCCAGAGTGGAAAGGTTAACTGAGGGAAGTATCTTAGCAAATGACATCAACATTCCCTGCTTTTCTGTAGCCCCCCAAGCAAACAATCACTGTGCTAAGTGTCTGGGATTAAAGGGTTTATAACTAGTGTGAGAGACTGATGAAGACAAGTTAGGGAAGTCTAGAGTAGACTTCTCTCTGATATTTTTCATTATTGAAACAGGCTTGTTTAGAATAGTTCAGTAAAGGTAGCAACTGAATTGGAAGAATAGAAGTTCTATTGTACTTGTCTATATGTCAAGCTACTACTTAGTTTGATGCAAATAGGCTAGACAAGAGGAAGGAATCTTTTACTATAAGGACCAGATAGTAAATCATTTTGGCTTTGCAGACCACACCATCCCATGTAGAAGCTCTCCACTTGGCCATTGTAAAGATTGTGCTTTCACATATCTTTGGACATAAAGTAGTTATTCCATTTGAATTGACTTAGACACTGTACTTTATTTGGACACAAACCATAAAGACCTATTCTTGTTAAGTTAAAAAACAAAAAAAAGGAACAACCTATATTGAGAGTTTGAGTTCTGAGTTAGTCAAGTCCCTTCCTTTGTATGCATGCTTTTTACAGGTTTCTCAATAATCATTTACCAGAAATTTTCAGTTATACTTTTATTTTTATTTTTTTATTATTATTTTTTAAAGATTTTATTTATTTATTTGACAGACAGAGATCACAAGTAGGCAGAGAGGCAGGCAGAGAGAGAGAGAGGAAGCAGGCTCCCCGTGGAGCAGAGAGCCCAATGGGGGGCTTGATCCCAGGACCCTGGGATCATGACCTGAGCTGAAGGCAGAGGGTTTAACCCACTGAGCCACCCAGGCGCCCCACTTATACTTTGATTTTTAAATGTTGTGGTCATACCACACACTATATTCTGAGACCCTCAAAGTTCCAATAAGATTAATATTCCCCCAAATAATTAAATTGGAAGAGAATAGAAAGTCTGAATTTTATTAAAATTAAGACTTACCTCATTTTAAATACATGTTTGCTTTAATGACAGTTTGAATCTTATAACTTATTGCTAATTTCATTTTGAAATCAGCTTTTCATCCACAGTTATATTAATAGGAAGTATCATATTTCATGTAATCATCCTCACCTATAAGTAATAATATGCCTCAATCAAATTGCATGGGTCTGGCATGACATGTTAAATTATTAGTTTTTTAATTGCTATATTCTACAATTCAGTAATTATAGCATAAATATTTCTCAAGTCTTTTCCCACATGTGAATGAAAATATCACCATGATTTGGTTAAGGGTTTTGATTAGAAATAGTATTGTAATAGTGCTAATTCTTATATTCTTCTTTGAGATTCTTAGTAATATTGGCATTAGAAATCTTCTATATACCAGTTTTTTTACATAAAGACCACCTGTAAAAACTGCTCCCCAGTTCAAGAACTGTCACTGATATTTAGTGAGTAGTGTCCTGATTTTTACTCTCAATATTACAAATAGAAAATAATCTTCTAAATATTTTTTCTTCAAAAATCCACTTATATAATTTGGTAATATTATTGTTTCTTTTAAGATAAAAGAAAAAAATGTATTTTCTTAGATGAATTTGGAATACATATATTGTTAGCATAAGGAGGTAAAATCCCCATATAAAAGGATTAAATGAGGAGTTTTATATCTCAGACTTTTGACTGAGGCCTCCTAAGGAAAGATGATTATGCTTAGTGACCTCATATTCTAAAGAGAAGTGCTGGATGGATGTTTATAGGATTTGCTAATAGAGACAAAAATTTGCCTGAGGACCTCAGATTTGCATCCGTCTCATCTCTCCATAATCATTTCACTCAATTCCAGACACACTGGCTACTTGATGCTTCTAGAATTTGCCAGGTGCCATCTGGCCATAGGTCCTTTACTCTGCTGCTGTCTTTGCCCAGAATGCTCTGGTCTCACTCTTGCCTTCTTCAAGTCTTTGTTTCAGTCTCACCAATCAACAAACTTAACACTGTAGTCACCTTAGGCTTTTGCTTGTACTCACTATTCCCTCTACACTGCTCTACTTTTTCTCTTTCCTACAGCTCTTATCATTTTGTAGGATATGCCATGATTTGCATATTTCTTATATGCATTATCTCTTTCTGGCCTATAGAATGTCAGCTCCACAAAAGCAGGGTAGAACAGGGATCTTTGTCTGTTTTGCTTATGGTTGCATCCTAAGTATCTAAAATAGTGCTTGCCCCTTTGAATTGGGCTTAATCTTGAGCAAGCAGTTCATGGACTTCTTGAGTATGTCACATGGTGTACTGAAAGTTATTTTGATTGAACCTTACTTCATTTAAGTCAATGTTTGATTGCATATCTTTAAAACAAAATGTAAGCAAAAAATCCATTTTCATATGCCATTTAGCAATTCTTAGTAAACTGAAACATTTGACAAAGTGTTTTTTCCTTAGGGGGTAGCCCAGCAAACATCTGTCTTTTCAATCTACACATCCTCTATCTGTAAAAATGTTAGCTACATCATTACAAAGTTTAAAGTTCTATTATTTCAAGATTTTTATGCCAACTGAGAGGTTCAGCTCATGAAATCTTTGATATAACATCTGCATATTCCTTAGAAAACATAAATTACAGTCTATACTCCATTAACCATAGATATGGGTTAAATCAAAATTGGAAAATATAAATAATGTTGGAAAATTTTCCTCTGCCTTTAACAAGATACATAAAAATTATAGTTCCTCTCTCATCTCTACTTAGTTATTTGTTGGAAGGTCACCCTAGAGAGTCCAGTACACGAGGCAAAATATAATCATAAATATTTATCTTTGAGGTCTTAGAGTTCTATGTTTCCCTAATTACATTTTAGGAGCATTACTGATTTTAGAAAGTCCGGTATATCTCAGCCTGGATTTTAAATAGCTAATTATTTTTGTAATGAACAAGAGAAGGACTTTATCAAAACACAGTTAGGATCAAGGGATTACTATGCATCAAAACAGAGAGGGTTGATTAAATGAGATGAAAATAAACCCTAAATAGAAAAGAAGTATTGAGAAGAAACTTAGTTCTTAGTTGGTGGAAGTGTGAGCATCTCATGAAAGTCAGTTGTTTATGATGAAATGAATGGAAAGTCATGTTGATGAGACTATTAATGTGATTAAATTATTATTTGGGTCCAGGAATTTGGTGATCTTTCTTTCCAGAGTTTCAAATTATCCATGTCAGATTTGAAAGGACAAACCTAAAACAATAGGATGATTTTCTCAATTAGCTTTTAAAATTACTCTTTTGTAAACTACCTAAACTTACCATGTAAAGAAAGTTATAAATCCTTTCTCTTGGAAGTTTTCCAGTATAATTTTAGCCTTGTGTTAATGAGTGTCTCATTGTTATATAAAGATGACTGAGAACATTAACAGCTTACTTCTCCTCAAACACTTGTTAGTGCTACCTTCAGCAGCCCTAATATTAGCAATTGTAATCTAGGGAAATACAAGAAGAGAACTACAAAGAGAAACCTGAAGTCTCTCCTTGAAAGAACATGCCTCAGTTTAAAAGCAAGGGTATAAAAAGGGAAGGCAGTAACTTATTATGGATTCCTTTTGTACCCTCTTTCAGTGAATCATTTAGTGAGACTGACTCAGGAAGCTTTTTTTCCTTTCCTCTGAGATAGGAGCTAGGAAATGAATTAAAGAACTCCTTTGAGGTAGTGGGATTATATGGGTCCCTATTTTATAGCCAATAAATTGGATAATATACAGTGATTCTGTTATATTTTATATCAAATTATTCATTTAAAAAACTGGATTGGTATTTATTTCAATTGGTTTTTAAAATATGTTTTTCTGAATTACATTGGAACAAGTATTATTTTTATTAGAGAGGCATTAGGAGGGGACAAAGGGAAAATACTGGGTTTGAGGCCCTCTAATCTTTCCAGCACAATGATTTATAGTAAGATAAGACTCTTCACTGAAACTTTTTATTGATTGAATGGATTACATTAACATGTTCCCTTATTTTTGGAAGAAACACTTAGCTTCAATGGCTAGGAGCAATAGGTTGCAATTTAGAACAGTAGAAAAATGAGATTTTAAAATCCTAGAGACCTGAGTTAAATCCTTGCAGCTGAGTTATGACTATTTGCCTATAGAAAAAAAAATACTTGAATTAATCTGAGCAATAATTTCCTTAAATGTAAATTAAATAGCAATAATATTATTCCAATAGGGATATAAGAGTATTAAATGAAATAGAGCATATTACATAACTTTGATATTTTCTCTGTAAACTCTATAAAGTCTGGGAATTGATTGAGAGTTGTAACTGTTTTCTCATTCAAGTTAGACTTTTGTTCACTTGATCTAGAATTCTTCTCCATATACAAATCAAGTGAGACTTTAGTGAACTTTGCATCTATTTTATTTCTAGAAACACTGTAATTAACTAGCCAACACCATAGATCTCTGAGAGTCAGGATATTCTGATTGTTGCTTTGACTCTGCTGTTCCTTATGATAACCATGCCCACCTTGCCTTTGTCAATTGAGTGCAGCCCCTTGGCCTGTGGCACCCTGGAATCCAAGTATCCCCAATGCATTAGGTTTCCAAGTTCAGTGACAGCAGTTACCACTATAATTTCTGGCCTACAGAGAAGAGTTATCACAGAGCTCTTCAAGGATGCTGTGCAGAGAACATAACAGGCACTAATAATGTTATAAACATTTTATTATTGTCATATAAATTACCGTAAGAATTATTAATGAAACACGTGTTTACCCAAAATAGAAATAAATGTAATTATACACACAATGTAGAATACACAGTATGACAGTTCTCTGACATGCCTGTTAAAAATTCTGACACTGGAGTTTCAACTGAACTGTTCTGAAATAGAGGGTATGCAAGTTAGTCTCCAACATTTGTATTTTTAACAGGGTTTCCATTTGATTTTTACGCATGCTAAATTTTGAGACTATTTTTGTGAAGTGTATTGCTTTTCTAATCTAATTACCTGATGCATTATTATCTTGATTTCTACTGTCCTTAGTTGCAACATTTTCATTTTTTTTATTCTATAATTCATAAAGACAATGATAAATTGCCAATGATTGAATCACTCTATGATAGAAGTAAGGTAACATCAACTAAAAAATACTACACATATGTATAACCACAAATTAGTTACGTAGGCATGTACATATACTTATACACATACCATGGACTGTATATAATGTACATTTCTTATAAGATATAATCCATTTTTCTATCCAGGGAAGTGGCAATAAACATCTTTAACTGAGTTTGACTAAATGAAACATTTCCTAGTGCAATTGAGAGGCTCTTCTTCCAATTCTGTATTTCTCTATTGTTTATTAGTCAATTCTTGGCTCTGTTCTGTTTCATAGGTCAGAATGTCTACTATCTTATATTGAACCTCTGGATTATACAGAGAGATAGTATGTCCTCATTGGCAGTTGCAAATATTTCTTTTGATTTAAACATCTCCAGATTACAGTATTAGTTTCTGACTCATTTTGAATAGGAAACATTGAGAATTCTGGACACACACTGCCTCCCAAAGCAAGAGCCACAGAAACACAAAAAACCTACATAGAAATACAAAGCATACATAAAAATGCTCTCTTCAAATCTTGAAGTGTACACTGGAAATAAAACACCATATTAAAGATGAGCAACATCAGCAATCCTTTGTTACTGTAGCCTTTTGTTTTATTAACATCATATGCAAATTAAACAATATACTAAAATGGGTTTAAAAGTGTTTGAAAAGGGTGACAAAAAATGTGGTGTGTTAATCTGTTTTAGAAGCACAGTTGTAATTACTTCCTTGCTTATCTGAAGGTAGCATTTATAAAAGTGTAGATAGAAACAGACATCAGAAGAATTCATTCTAAGGCTGTATGTTGAGCATCTCATTGCTTCTCTGTTGACCAGTTGTTACAATACCAAAAATATTATTCATTGACTCACAGGCTTAAAAATACTGTTTTGTGTTTCAAAAACAGTTTTTGGAGATTCTGGTTGGTTTTAGTGCCACCAAGTGAAGACTTTGGAAGTCCTCATTCCCAAACTCACAATGAAAAAAAGCTGAACAAATAGAAATCCAATGGCATTTTTGGACCCATTAGAGACTGAAGTCCCAGGACAAACCACCACCCCCAAAATCTGGATAGATGAGCAAATCCAGAATCACAAATCTACATCTCCTTACCTGGAGCAGAAGCCTCTGAACACATAAACCAGTGGGAACACTTAACAAGGTAATTGTGATTACTTGCTAGAAGCTGAGTGTGGACTAAGGTGAGAGCAAGAAGCTCTTGAGGGCTACAGTCTGGCGGGGCCGGGGGCGGGAGGGTAATTTATTGTGGATTTTACAGCCAAGAACCACACAAGGTTCTCATGGTGAAGAACCAGAAAAGATCCACTCATGACACTGTTAGGAGAGGAGAATTTTAAAATACATACAAGAACATCCTCCATAACAGAAGTTTACTTTTAAGAGGAAAAGTCTTAAAAAGCTTTATCCCAACAGACTTGTAAAACTCTATCCCAACAGCTTTATCACTCTCCAACCATTTGGGGCTTCTTGCCTTACCTAAGTGAGGAACAAAAGAAATGCTTATAAAATTCACAGCCCAGGGACAGAGGCCTACTGAAAGACTGAGATTTAATTATGCGATTAGAGAATACTTCCACTTCCCCACACTTTACCACATACCAACAGAGTTTATAGCTGAGAAACCTACAATACACAGAATCTCTCTGAGGAGAACACCTAGGGAAGCCCAAATCAACAAGGGGGGTTAAAAAGGCAAGGATATTGGAAGAATTTGAAGACTCATGGCAACACAGCTACAGCAAACATTAGACACAGCACAATACCTAGCCAGATAAACATACTTAAGGCTGATAGATGTCCAGCTGTCAAGAAATATATATGTGTATATATATATATACACATATATATTGCTACTATTATTTTTAATTAGATCTTATTTTTCTCTATATAAATAAATCCAAACACATGAATCAAGAACACATTTTAAGGAACAGTTTCACAGTAATAATTGAAAGGGAAAAATAGAATTTCCAAGATATCTTAGACTCCTAAAACATTTTGGATTGACTATACATTCCATTTCAGGTAAGATAAGATTGTTAGAATTATATACACTGTTGCTTCACTTATTACCTTTTATTTATGAGATTGGCCTTCCTATAAATCTTTAGGGAAGAAAAACAGTTTTTTTGAAGTTTTCTTATGCCAAGACACAAAATTAATAAATTACATCTACCTTCAAAGGGATTAAATATAAGCTAGAAATAATAAGTCATGGAATCTGAGCTTTAGAAAAAACTCACCAAGTCAGTTGACTGATGTTACTGTCATAGAGGCTAGATCCTGGTGTTAGTTGGGAAGTCTACAGAATCAATATGTAGCAAATAGCAACAAAAGTATATGTAACCCATTTAATTTGTTCTATTTCTCTCTTAATTAAAAGACAGCCTGGAAAATTAAAAAAATATATATGCAGTAGCAACCAGAGTGTGGGAGTCTTTTTATGTCAGATATGGGAAAAGCCCAGAGCAACTTTAATTAAATACGGTGTTTTGGCATTTCGTAAACTAAAAACTAGATTAGTTACTACAGAACTAATGTAAAAATGCAAAAACCTGAAAAAATAACGAAGCAATGAAATTGCTAACAACTTAACACTCTCTGAATTAACATTCTACAGAATCTAACCTATTCTCTAATTTTCTAATAAATATTCAATATCCCAAGAAGATTGAAAGGAGAATTAACAAAATTATCATGGAGAAAGATACAAGCTTCAATTGAACTAGGTTTATAGGTAAATAAAATAATTATTGGAACAATACTTACAACAGCATTAGTTAACATGAGTTACCTCAGGTCTGCAAAAGACAATCCTGGATTGCTCATGTTTTCCCGACTTAAAATATTAGTATCACCTCATTTGACTCTAAAAATTAACCTTTAATACCCTTTGGGATTTTCTTCTGTTTACTTCTCCAATCTCATGCCATCTTCTCTAAATTCAACTCACTCTAACTACTCAGCACTTTCTCTGGTTTAATGAGTAATACCCTGAGGTTATGGCATGAGCTTTCTACTATGCCAGAAACCCTTTGCTTCCTGTTCACCAGCCAACTCTCATTAATTTCTCAGATTGCATTTGAAATCTTCTTTTTTTGAGGAAGGCTTCCTTTGACACTATAGCCTGATGCCCAGAGTAATTAATTAGGTCCCCTTTAATTGCTCTAGTAAGTCTTTTATTTCCCTTTTGTAGTTTTCTCTTGTAGTTATAGTGTTTAATGTCTACCTTCCCTTCCAGACTGCAAGCTCCACAGAGCCAAGAACCAAGCCTTTTTTGTGACCTCCCTTTTCCTGGTTCTTAGCAGAGCAACACAAAGAAGTTTAAAAGAGATAATCAAATATAAAAATGATCTTGTGATGCCTCTCAGAACTTCATCAAACAAAGGAAAAAACTGAGGTTTAGGGAATTTAAATACAATTCTCATGGTCACATTCCTGGTAGACAAGAAGTTAGATTTCAAACCCAGATGTGCCTGAACTCAAGGCCTATGCTTTTCATATTTTAAAAATAGACAACAAATAACATGACACATTATGTTTTGGAAAATGCACCTACTCTTTGAAAGGTGTAAAATTAAATCATCTGGTAGGTTTTGGGTTATAATCGGCTTTCTAAAAAAAAAATATATAGGTTTCCTGAGGTTTACTTTATATATAATGAACTTCACCAATTTAAATGATACAGTCTAACATGTTTTGCAAATGTATTCAGTCATATAACAGCCGTTAGAATCAAAATATAAAACATTTCCAAAACTCAAAAATTTCCCTGGTGCCCCTTTTAAGTCAGTCTCCTCCACTCATATTTGGACCCTGGCTAACATTGATCTGTTTTTTTGTCACAAGAGTTTTGCCTTTCCTAGAATGTCATATAAATGTAATCACACATTATGTGATCTTTTATGTTTAGCTTCTTTCACAGTTTTTGAGATTCATCCAGATTGTATATACTTTATTCTTTTTATTGTTGAAGAGTTTTCCATTCATATAAAGATACCACATTTAGTTTATCCATTCATCTGTTGCAAGACATATGGGTTGTTTCAAGGTTTCAGCAATTGTGAATAGAGCTGTCTTAAATATTTAAGAACAAATCATGGTGTGGATATATGTTTTCATTAGATCTTAAGCAATACCTAGGAGCAGAATGACTGGGTTGTATGGTAAGAACGTGCATAACTTAATAAGAACCTACAAAATGTTTTCCAGAGTGATTATAAAATTTTACATTCCTTGTAGAAAGATAGGACATTACCAACCATTCCACATCTCATTTCAAGTGTAATTTTGTTGTTGTTTTATAAGAAGAAACAAATATAGAAAAGATAGAGATTAATATGTTACCTTGGTTTTGGATCTGTCTCAGAGGAGTGGTGTGATCCTGGTAGCATTTGAAAAGCCAGTTTAGGTTTGGGATTTATGTGAATTTCTATCAAGGATAAAACTTGACTCTTTAATCAAGCTAACTCTACCCAACCCATCAATTCTTTATTAAAATCTTATCCAATCTCCTTTCCTGCAACAAGAACGGGGGGGGAAATAAATTATTCAAATGCAGCGTGAACTGTTATAAAAGAGAAATGTTCCTTGTCTTTATATTACAGTTCAATATACCAGTGGAAACATGGTATGCAAAGTCTAAGTTATTGTGTTAATTTGCTAGGGCTACTGTAACAAATCACTACATCTGAGTGGTTTAAACAATAGAAATGTGTTGTTTCCTAGAGTCTAGGAGTCTGAAATCAAGGTGTCAGCAAGATTGATTTCTTCTAAGGGGTGCGAAGAAGAATCTGTTCCATGTCTCCCCATAGTTTCTGGTGGATTGCTGGCATCTTTATATTATAAAAGCATCACATTTGTGATCACATTTGTTTCCCTGTGTGTGCATGCTTTTGTCCAAATTTGCCCTTTTAAGGATACTGAACTGATAACCTCATTTTAACTTGTTAAAGTTAAGATTCTGTAAAGATTCTATCTCCAAATAAAGTCACATTTTGAGATACTGAGGATTAGGATTCCAACAAATAATTTGGGGGAATACAATTCAACCAATAATAGTTATGTGAGATCCAATGATGGCTGTGCTTATTATCATAGTGTTAAGCAACAATTACTTACAAATTCATAGTAATATTAAGTGAAAAGATACATACAAGTGTCTTTATAACGGAATTGCTTTTAACAAGATTTCATTTTTATGGATTTCTTTAAGAGTAAGAATATTTCAGTGATAATGATGACAAAAGTTTTGAAAACAATTTTCTTACTGTTATGCAAAGCAAAAGGAAAATAATTTAGGAAATTCTAAAATTGATAAATATAGGTTTTATTGGAGGCAGCAAATTATTTAATGTTAGATAATGGACTATATTTTAAATACAGGAAATATTTGTTTAGGTGTTTATTTTTGAAATATGGAATGGAATGGAAATATGGAAAATTAAATATGAAGAAAAGATATTATATAATTTCATACAGATGGTTCAAATGTACTCATGTGTATCATTTTCTGAGTTCAAATGTTTTTATAAAAGTTATTAATTAAAATGGTACCCTGAATTTCATATAATTATAAAACAACTCACATCTAATTCTAAAATGTAGTAATTGATCCTAGAGTGAGATTTATTCTGTGGTTATGGAAAGCAATGTCATTTAAACTGGAATAAATTAAAGCAGATGAAGAGAAAATTTATTCTACATAATACTACTTCAATATATTCTTGAATGACTATGCCAATCCATATTCATCAATAAAAGATGTGGTATGTGCGAAAAAATGAATAAAAATTTTCACCAAGAAATAGCCCATGTTTTACAAGCATAGAAATTGTATTATAATCTGTGCATTTCTTCTTCACTATGTGCCATATTCAAGGCATTAAAAAATGGGTAGAAACAACTTATTAAACACTATTTCTCTTATACTATGATTTGGAGAAAGAATTTGGGAATCTTTTCCATTGGTTTAGATGAAATTACCCCTCCAGTATTCCTGTCTTTTTAAAGAAATGGCACTGTGCATCATTCTGTATGCTTATTAAAATTCTAATAATCAATTCAATGAGTTAAGTCTAATTTTCACAATTAAAAATTTTTGCAAAGAATTGTTGCATTAATACACTTGGATCCCAATTCTGAATGCAAGATTAGTATTTGTTAACAGTTATATAGCATGCAAAATAATGTCCTCTCCCTAGGACATCCACATCCTAAAACCATGAACTTGTGAAGATGTTACCTCATGTCAGAAAAATGACTTTGCAGCTGCAATTAAGTTAAGGATTTTGAAACGAGAAGATTATTGTGAAATATCCAGGTGAGTCCAATGTAATCACAGTGTCCTTATAAATGGAAAAGGGATGCAGAAGCATCCATCGAATAAGGAAATATGATAATAGAAACAGAGACCAGAATGATGTGATAGCTGGCCTTAGAGATGAATGAAAAACTTGAAACATTTTATAAGGACCCAAAAACATCATCACCCAAGAGGATTCAATTGACACTCATAAATATTCCACCCAACCACAGAAAAATACACATCTTTTCCAAAACTACCAGGATACATTCTGTATCATATTTGTAGATGGGAAGATTCAACACAGTAAAGATGAGAATTCTCAAAATCTTATCAATATCCCGGCAAGTTTTTGCAGATATAAACAAGATTATTCTAAAATTTATTTGTAAAAATGAAGGAACTGAAATAGCTAAAACAATTTTGGAAAAGAAGAATAAAGTGGAAGGAATCAGACTACAGAGTTCAAAACTCATAAGCAATAATACAAAACTGTGTGCTATTGGTGGGAGCATAAACACAGAGACCAAAGAAACAAAAGAGAGAGCTACAAAATGGACCTATACAAATATGCCCAAATGACTTTTGACAAAGATGCAAAAGCAATTCAATCAAGGGAAGGTAGCTTTTTCAACAAATGGGGCTGGAGCAATTGGATATTCAATAGATAGATGATAGATCAATAGATTGATTGATAGAGCCTTAACTTGGACCTTACAATTTTCACAGAACTTAACTCAAAAAGGATCACATATTTGAAAGGCAAAACTATAAAACTTTTTTAAAGATTTTATTAACTTATTTGACAGACAGATCACAAGTAGGCAGAGAGGCAGACAGAGAAAGAGGAAGGGAAGCAGGCTCCCTGCTGAGCCCAGAGCTCAATGAGGGGCTTGATCCCAGGACCCTGAGATCATGACCTGAGCCGAAGACAGAGGCTTTAACCCACTGAGCCACCCAGGTGCCCCAAATGTTTAGAATAAAACATAGGAGAAAAATCTTTGAAAACTAGGACTTATTGGAGAGTTCTTAAACATGACAGAAGAAGAATTTTGAAAAAGAAAATATTGATTAACATAACCTCATCAAGACCAAAACCTTAGGCTCTGTGAAAACTTTATTAAGAGAATGAAAAGATTAGCTACAGACTGAAAGAAAATATTTTCAAACCAGCTATCTGACAAATAATTCATATGTAGAATTTACAAACACTCAAAACTCAATGTTAAAAGAAGCAAATACTCCATTTAGAAAATGGGCAAAAGATATGAAGACACATTTCACCAAAGATTATATATGTATGATAAATGAACAGAAAAGATGTTAAACATCACTATCTATTAGGGGAATGCAAATGAAGACCATGATGTGCTATCACTATATCCTTGTTAAAATAGTTAAAATGAAAAAAAAAAAAAAGTAACAATACCAAATGCTGGTAAGGATATGAGGAAATTTGATTTCCCATATGTTGCTAATAAGAATGTAAAAGGATATATCCACTCTGGAAAATAGTTTGGCAGTGTCCTTAACTAAATATATATTAACCACCCAGCAATTGACCCAGCAATTGTACTCCTGGGCATTTATCCCAGAGAGATGAAAACTTCTGTCTATAAAAAGCATGCACATGATTGTTCATAGCAGCTTTATTTTTTACTTTTTCAGGCTTATTGTGGTATAATTGACCAATAAGAGTATAAGATATTTAAAGTGTACAGCAGCTTTACTTGTAATAGTCCAAAACTAGAAACAACCCAGATGTTCAAAAACCAGCAAATGGCTAAATTATTGTACGTCCATACCATGACATATTATTCAGTAATAAAAAGGACCTAAATGTTGATATACACAACAGTTTAGGTGGTTATAACTGGTATTATGCTAAGTGAAAAAAGTTATTATCTAAAGATCACATTTTTATTCCATTTATATAACATTTTTGAAATGACCAAACAATAGAGATGGAAAACAGATTAGTAGCCAATAGAGATTACAGATGGTGGAAGAGGAGATGTAAAGATAAAGGGGTAATATAAAGGAATTCTTTGTGGTGATGAGTTATCTCTGTACCTTGATTATAATCATGATCACACAAACTACACATGTGAAAAAATGACTTTGAATTGTATCAATGTCAAGCCCTGGTTTTGACATTTTACCATAGTATCATGTAAGATGGAAACAAAGGGAAACTGTGATGTGTACATATATTGTATTAGGTTTCTTTTTAACTGAACTTATTTTCTGCTTTATCCAGGAAAAAAAGAAGGAAGAAAAAGCAAGGAAGGCAGGACAGGAGGAAAGAGAGTAAGGTAGAGAAGAAGGAAGAAGAGAACCATGAAAATAGTATAGAAAAAGCAGGATGCCCATAAAAAATAGCTTTATCAAGAATCAAAAAGATTATAATAGCACACTTAAAACATTGAGCACTTCAAGTTCAGCATAGGAGGAAGGCTTAGATACTATAAATATAAGGAAAACTATAACTCTTTTGTTTTCTATGCATCTAATATAAAAACATTGAAGTTATTAGCAACTCACTGCCCTTTGGGCTAAGTATAAACATTTATCTTTTGAAATAACCTTCCCAGAATAAGGATTCTTCCTCTAATGAGTCTAGTTTCCCTCCACTCATTCAAATGGCTAATATTATGTAGTAAATAACTGCTGTCCAAAGTAACAGAATTGCTATAGTATAAACTAAAAAAAAAACAAATCAATCTAAAAAATGTAGTGTCAACTCTAGCTTACAATTTAGCAGTGCGTTATGTTGGTCTGCCTTTGTTTGGTTTTGTTTTCTGTATAAACAGTAATTTCTGGAAGTATGATTTAAAATCATCCTTTATCATTATTACAAAAGAAGTGTTAGTTGAAAACAATAATTTAAATCTTAATCAGTTTATGTATTTAATTTAGAAACTCATTAGATTACTTCATTCTTTAAAAAACAAATCAACATTTATTAGTATGAGCCTAGAGATTGTGAAAGTAGGTGTTTCAAAATTCTGAATGAGTTAAAATAATGAACCAGTCTCAGTGATTGAATCCAAATAATGTATCCTATTTGAAATAATCTGATCTTTTTGTTCAGGACAGAAATATTTGTTTCACAATAAGATTATACTTCAGTCGCCTCTTTACAAAACATTTCAGATTCCACCCTCATTGAAATAGTTGCCTTTTCCCATTCCTCACATAAGAACACATAACGCCTTACACAATATTTTAAAGAAGTTATTCCACCAAATTATGACTACTTTGTTACTTAAATTGTATTTCATACTTAATTATCAGTGCCATGTGGGCAAGCACCTTGTATTTTCCATGTTTGTATCTAATGCTTCAGCTACACTTAAAGTGTAGACAATGTTCCACATACGTTGTTCCATTATTTCCATCATTAACTCAATACTGCATTTGAGCAACAGCATAGCTAAAAGATCATTTTCGAAAGAACATATTTCAAGTTAGGAGGAATGTTCCTTTTGATGGTTCTACACACATGAAATTCCTCACTTTTCTTGATGAAACTCAAGTCAAATTCTCCAAATAAACTGTTTTTTTACTGATTCTATTCCTTCATCCAGTTTCCCTGCACTTGACCTGTATTGTCAATAGGAAACACTTCTACCAAACTAGATTATAGTAGGTACTATTTTCTCTGATTATTTTGTTTCTTTTTGTTTGTTTATTTCTTTTTACCCTTTTCATACTCACACTTTCCTTCATTTTCCACACTTTTCTCATTTTCATGACTACATTTTTATGTTCACAATAATTATGTGGTGAAATGTTTGCCTCATGACATTATCAGATTGCTGTAATGGGTAAACCATTTCCCTTTAACTGATGTGAAGGTATGCCCAGGGAGAGAGAATGTTGAAGCTGTGATCTTTGGGCTTCTACACTCCTTTCCTTCCACTCAAGGTAAATGTGAAAATAATAATCTTTAGCTTTTACTTACTCCCTAATAATGCATTTAATCTTCATAATAACCTTATATATAAAGCAAGCACCATTTCTCACTGATTTTTGGAAACAGGAAAGAACAGATGAAAGGCACAATAATTGAAGTTTCCCTGCCTGTTCTCAATTTTTCTGTGAAAATTGAGGTTGTTTTTTTTTTTTTTAAAGGTAAGCAAAGACTCCTTTGGTAGTCCTAGAGATTTTTTTTTTAATTGAATAATTAGGAAATGGAGAAATATAAGGTGCAAAAAAAAAGGACAATAGATGATCAGGGAGATGTAAGAACTGAATCCTCTCTTTCCAGCTCATATTCAAAGGGGAAAATCATTAAAGATGTTCATTCTTAAAATCTGACTTATCTTAACTTCAGATTGGTTCTTTATACACTTCGCCCAAATTGTGAAGAATCATGTTTTACTTTGTTTAGTAGTATTTTAATGAATGGTTTGGGGTTGCTGTGCATGAAAAAGAAGAAAGGGAAGCTAAGTATAGGAATGATAAATGACAGTGGATTTTTAAAATAGTTATTAATAATTTTGAATTTCTTTTGCTTTAAATTATTGTTAATGTTCAGGTAAAAATTCAGAATCTTATAGGTTAATCCAAAAAATTTCTAGTGTCACAGTCTAGTACTCCAATCCAGGAATATAAATTATATATTTATAGGTTTATAGTATGTATATGGTATATTCTATTGCCCCTACACTAATAATATTAAAATGCACAGTATATAACTAGTACACATGCATTGTATGTGTGTGTATATGTGTGTGTATATGTATACATATATATATATATTCTTAAGCATTGAGTTAAAAAATACAATATATTTGAAGTCTTATTCTACATCTTAACCAAACTACCCCCATTTAGAAATAATTTTCCTGTTGTATGATTTCATTACTCAGTTTTTTCCAGATGCGTATTTGCTTTTTCCAGCTTTCTTGTACTTTAACAAAGTTGAATACATTTGAATACATCAAATTCTAACTGTCCTCTGAAGATATTTGGGAGGTATTGATTTTTCTCCCTTTAATAACTGTCAGAGTACACTAAAAGAATCTAGGGATCTAAAATGCCAATCCTAATGATCCAGTTAGTCTAAATATCACACTAACAATGAACCACTTTTCCTTTAACAACGTTAATTCTAAAAACACCATGATATAAACATCTAGGGTCAAGCTCCTTATTTAACTATTAGTAGCACAAATATAGGGTTCTTTATATAATTTATTTCAAAAATATTGGTTACGGAAAGGGACAGATAATCACAAGTAGCAACAGGAGAGAGGGGACCTTGAACACAGAAATCTTATATCTACTCTGGCCCTTTCCTCCTTCCACAGGAATCTTCTTTTTATGGCTGATCCAAGGTACATAACCAAATGTGAATTAATAAAAAAGGGAATCAGTGTTCATCCAAACATACTATAAGATTAAGGTACAAAGTTGTTGCATGACTATCCTAACAAAAAAATTCAACAGAAAAAATAGTATCATGAAACAAAAGAACTTATTCAATATGAATGCATAATATTTGATATAGGAAAAAAGCAATTGCAATATGATTGCAGCACAATCCTAAATTTGTTAAAGCAACTGCAGCTATAAAGGAGGATCACAAAATAAAAATAACAATCAAAGGGTAGGGGACCTCAAGAAAGAGATAGATGGACAGCAATCAGTAGATGATTGCCAAACAGGAGGAGGATACGCAACAAAAACTGGTAGAATTAAAGAAAAAAAAAAAGTAGGTGATAAAAACATTTCAAAAACCAAAAGGCAAAGGGAGAGCAAAAGCCATAAAAATAATAAAAAGCATGAAAATATAACTGTAAAATCTGCATAAAAATGAAATAGAAATAATAGAAGAGTCAAAGAGAGCATTCCTCAGTATAAACTTGCAAGTTACTGATTTTCCCCCACAGATACCCCTTCTACTATTTATTCCATGTATTTTTGCTCTATTTTATGTTCACGTGGAATATTTCCACTAGCAATGTTGTTTTTTCATATTTTATTCTTGTCTCATACAGCTTTTATTTCATTTCTTTATTTTTTATCTTTAAAATGCTTAGTGTATCTGTTTTAGTACTTTTATTTTACATAGGAGATATTATGGTTTTTATTTTGAAGCTATTGAAGTCTTCAGATATGTCTGTGCTTTGATCTGGTGTCTCGTATTACCCTATGGGATATCTGAACTCTAACTTAAAAACATATTGATCGGGAGACCAGTATGTGAGTTCAAAGACAATGTGTCCCATCATTTTAAGCTCTGACATTTCTTAAATCTCTTCTTTCTTTCATTTCCTCCTCTTCCTGACTATCCTTTCCTTAGTTCATAATCACAGAACTCACTCTCTGGAAGATAGAACAAATATTCTAAGTTTTAAAACTGTCTGCTGTTAATTTCTAGCAATACATTCTATACACTATTGTCAAAATTGCTTTCCTAAATCGAAATATATGATCTTGTTGCTCTCCCACCATGGTCACTATATCTAACGATTCTCCTGTGTATATTGCAAAAAGTCAAGAGTCATGAGGATGTTGTAATGGTATTACTCTTCCAGTCTGATAAAGCTGAAACTATATTCCCAGAAATAGCTTTGACTAGTGGGCACCAGATTAAGTTCTTTAAACTGAAATGTGTACAAAATTTGGAAGGTAAGAGTGAAGTAGCAGCTAAGAAATGAAGTACCAGCCATTCCTTTCTGAAGGACATTGTGATTGGATAATGATGTGCAGAAATAGCAATGGTTTCTAGTTTGTTCTTACTTATCCTATCCACATTTGCTCTTTTCCCTGACTTCCAACAGCAGCAGGGAACGGAGAGAACTGGTAGCTATGCAGAGGGACAGTTTTTTCTAGTCTTCTCTCCCAGCTCCTTTCATGGTCCTGTTCTGAGTTGGATATGCCTGACTTTCCAGATTATCTTGTAAACTCTGCTTTGTCTACCCACATCACAGCTTCAAAATAGTTAATAGTGACTCTTTCCTAATGCCCCAGTTCTTCCTTCTGCATCCCTACTCCCAAGACTCTCCTATAACCATGCACAACTTATCCCTAAGGGAAATCCTTTAGCACACACTATTCTCAATGGTTCAGTTTCCTTATTTGAACCATAACTGATTCAAATACTTTTTAATCACTCTATAATTTATTTCCACCAAACCTCAAAAACTATTTTCTACCTACAATGACTCACTTGCAAGAATCAGTGGCTCTGTCCATGGCTTTTCCTCTATCATACTCTTCTTACTCCTATTTGACTGGTGGACTCCACTCTTCTTCAAGACACATGCTTACACTTATGGAACATTCTTTCCCTGCCATTGAGGGCATTATTCGCTCCACTTTCTAAACTCCATCTATATTTTTACTTAAAACTTATATCTTCTGTATAAATACATATTAAACTTTGCCTTTATTATATCTATTAACAAAAAGTCTTATAAAAGTTTTATTTCATATATACCTCTTTATACAAGTACCTTCTTTGAACACAAAATTTTTTTCTTAGTGATGGTGCTTTCACTAGTATTTAGCACAGTGCCTGGTACACAGCATTTTCTCAATAATTTACTCAGATTTAAAATACCTTTAATTTTGTTTACTGAGATAGCTATTTTAATCTAATTTTCCACTATTGAAAGCAGTCTGTAATGGCTAAAGTTGATGGTATTTGCTTCGTGTGTGTATGTGTGTGTGTGTGTGTGTGTGTGTGAGAGACAATGTATCTGTGCAAACATTTTTAGATTCGTCATTTTATGCCCTTTGTTATGTTTTTTCCTATATGTGACTGATCCTCTCTAATAGATTGTTAGCTTTTGAATGAAGTGCATGAAATATGTAATCAAATACTCATGTGCAATGGGGGAAATGAACACATTTTATGATTATGTTTATGTCTTACATGGCTTAGTTCATTTAACACATTGACTGGAAAATTAACTCTCATAAGAAGATTACAATCACAGTAAACTTGTGGCTGATTAAAATTTTTTTTAATTTTATTTTTTATAAACATATATTTTTATCCCAGGGGTACAGGTCTGTGAATCGCCAGGTTTAGACACTTCACAGCACTCACCATAGCACACACCCTCCACAATGTCCATAACCCCACCCCCCAAACCCCCCTCCCCCCATCAAACCTCAGTTTGTTTTGTGAGATTAAGTCACTTATGGTTTTTCTCCCTCCCAATCCCATCTTGTTTCATTTATTCTTCTCCTACCCCCTTAACTCCCCATGTTGCATCTCCTCTCCCTCATATCAGGGAGATCATATGATAGTTGTCTTTCTCCAATTGACTTATTTTGCTAAGCATGATACCCTCTAGTTCCATCCACGTTGTCGCAAATGGCAAGATTTCATTTCTTTTGATGGCTGCATAGTATTCCATTGTGTATATATTCCACCTCTTCTTTATCCATTCGTCTGTTGATGGACATCTAGGTTCTTTCCATAGTTTGGCTATTGTAGACATTGCTGCTATAAACATTCGGGTGCACGTGCCCCTTCGGATCACTACGTTTGTATCTTTAGTGTAAATACCCAGCAGTGCAATTGCTGGGTCATAGGGTAGTTCTATTTTCAACATTTTGAGGAACCTCCATGCTGTTTTCCAGAGTGGTTGCACCAGCTTGCATTCCCACCATGAGTGTAGGAGGGTTCCCCTTTCTCCACATCCTCGCCAGCATCTGTCATTTCCTGACTTGTTAATTTTAGCCATTCTGACTGGTGTGAGGTGGTATCTCATTGTGGTTTTGATTGGTATTTCCCTGATGCTGAGTGACATGGAGCACTTTTTCATGTGTCTGTTGGCCATCTGGATGTCTTCTTTGCAGAAATGTCTGTTCATGTCTTCTGCCCATTTCTTGATTGGATTATTTGGTCTTTGGGTGTTGAGTTTGCTAAGTTCTTTATAGATTTTGGACACTAGCCCTTAATCTGATATGTCATTTGCAAATATCTTCTCCCATTCTGGCAGTTGTCTCTTGGTTTTGTTAACTGTTTCCATTGCTGTGCAAAAGCTTTTGATCTTGATAAAATCCCAATAGTTCATTCTGGCCCTTGCTTCCCTTGCCTTTGGCGATGTTCCTAGGAAGATGTTGCTGTGGCTGAGGTCGAAGAGGTTGCTGCCTGTGTTCTCCTCAAGGATTTTGATGGATT
>NW_022630996.1:24402040-24473533 GCF_010015895.1 Lontra canadensis
CACCCCGGTTAAGCCTCTGGAGCGATGTCCCTCAGCGGAACAGACTTTTAAAAGTCCTGATTTTGTGCTCGGTTGCTCCGCCGCTTGCCAGGAGCCGGCCCCTCCCCCCGTGGTCTATCTTCCTGTCGCTTTGGATTCACTTCTCCGCCAGTCCTACCTTTCAGAAAGTGGGTGATTTTCTGTTTCTAGAATTGCTGTTCTTCTTCTCTTCGATCTCCCGTTGGATTTGTAGGTGTTTCCTATCTTTAGATAAGCTATCTAGCTGATCTCCTGCTACCTGCAGTAGTCTCAGCCTGCTACTTCTCCGCCATCTTGACTCCTCCACCAGCTGATTAAAATTTTTAAAAACGTTTTGTTTACCCTAAAGTATCAATTACACAGAGTGAAATTATTTAGATGTCAGGTATAGCACATTTGTAGCTAGCACATATTTGTCTTATTAGAAAAGTTGATGGTATTTGTTATCTTTTTCAAGGATTTTTCCCCCCACATATTCCTAGTATATACTTATGCTTTAATTTGTACCCTATCTTTATTTTTTTTTAATTTTTTTTTCAGTGTTCCAAGATTCATTGTTTATGCACCACACCCAGTGCTCCATGCAATACGTGCCCTCCTTGATACCCACCACCAGGCTCACCCAACTCCTCATCCCCCTCCCCTCCAAAACCCTCAGTTTGTTTCTCAGAGTCCACAGTCTCTCATGGTTTGTCTCCCCCTCCGATTTCCCCCAATTCACTTCTCCTCTCCAACTCCCAATGTCCTCCGTGTTATTCCTTTTGCTCCACAGGTAAGTGAAACCATATGATAATTGACTCTCTCTGTTTGACTTATTTCACTCAGCATAATCTCCTCCAGTCCCATCCATGTTGAAACAGAAGTTGGGATTCATCCTTTCTGATGGAGGCATAATATTCCATTGTATATACTAACCATATTTTCTTTATCCATTCATCTGTTGAAGGGCATCTTGGCTGTTTCCACAGTTTAGCAACTGTGGCCATTGCTGTTATGAACATTGTACCCCATCTTTAGACAAGAAACGGTTACCAAATGACCTTGGATAACTACTTCAGCAGATATGAACATTGTATGTGAACAATCTATATTTTGTGTTTTATCTCAGTGACTGCAACACTTTTTCTTCAAACCTTTGATAAAAGGGATGCCTGGGTGGCTCAGTCGGTTAAGCAGCTGCCTTCGGCTCAGGTCATTATCTCTCTCTCTCTCTCTTCTCTCTCTGTCAAATAAATAAATAGAATCTTTAAAAAAAAAAAAAACTTTGAGAAAAATGATATCCTTTATTTCAGGTATTCTAAGTGATGCCCAAAAAAGAATTTTTTTTTTTAAGATTTTATTTATTTATGTGGCAGAGAGAGAGTGATCCTAAGTAGACAGAGAGGCAGGCAGAGAGAGGGGGGGAAGCAGGCTCCCCACTGAGCAGAGAGCCCGATATGGGCCTCAATCCCAGGACCCTGAGATCATGACCTGAGCTGAAGGCAGAGGCTTAACCCACTGAGCAACTCAGGTGCCCCAAAAAGAATTTTTTATAATTAATGAGAAAAGATAACAAAAGGAGAGTACTTGGAAGGAGAAAGAGCAAAAGAGAAAGAGATCTCTTAGATTAGGCCCAGTTTATGGGCTTCAAATGCCTGGGGAGTGATGAGCTTATTTCTGTTGGCCTCTTACACAAATAGTTACCAAGCATTGTCTATGTACTGTTTTAATATTTCACATGAATATATAGTCTTTAGTATATGAATGCTTTGATTAATAGTATGCTGATTAATTTTAAAATATTGCTATCTACTATTTGGTCTTTTCATAATGTATTTTCTTAATGTACAAATGCTAAAAATATGTATTTTCCCTTATATTCAAGCAGGTTAGAAACTACTTCCTTATATCACTATTACCAACAAATGTGGCCAGTTTGCAACAGTTTACCTTTCTAGATTAAACCTGTGCATCACATTCAATGTGAGATTGGGGATACAAGTAACAAATTATATGTGACTTCTTAAGTACCTACTTATAATCTTATATTATATTCTCCCAAACTAGATTTTCATAAGAGGCTGAGGCATAAAATCTCATTTAAAAAAAGGGAAAATAAGTCAGGCTTCTTGGACGGCCAGAGACTCTAAGTGAAGTAACAGCAGAGGAGAACGTGTTCAAATTATCTCCAAAGTATATTCATTGAACACCCAGACCAGGCATTGTAAATACAAATGCAAACTCACTAGACTGAATATTAATTGTTTCACTGCTCTGCTTTCTTTCTAAACTCACTCTCTTACTAAAAAATATTTGACATGTTTTATGTGATTTGTTTAAATGATTTCAACATTTTCCACCACATCCCAGCAAGACGATTAAGTGATCCTAATCAAAGCAGTTCTTTTCCTTCAGTGATCTGCATTGTAAATAAAAGGCAATATTTGTTCTTCCAATATTATTCTTCCTCCTTTGGATGATCTCTAGCTACTGATCAGCCTATCAATATACTAATGTGAGTGCACTGAGGCAAATCTATGATAGCTTAGCGCATATTTCTGTTAATATGCACATTTTCTCTACAAGAATTATTCTATAATTTCTTCTAATTTTTAGTGGTCATGAAGCTAAGAAAAGTTTATAATTTATATGTATCTTTTGATTATTTGAGTTTGGTTCTCATTTTATGAGAAAATCCTGGTTAAAAAAATATTTAGAATGATGAACATCTGAGAGGTTTTCTGTTGCTAGAGGTCAGATCAGTTTTTATTATAATTTGTTAATTGAAATAAAGATTTCAAGCCGTATCACTTAGCAGATATCTTTATGTACTGACAGCTTTGTTAAAACCTGAACTAATACACTTAAGAATAGAAGTCATGATTAGAATTTGGCCAGTATGTGTGGCTATTATGAATATTACATTTATTTTGACTTTTATCTACAACAGATTCATGAAATACTGTTCAGGGGCATCTGGTTATCTCAATTGTAGAGCATGTAACTCTTGATCTCGGGGTTATAAGTTCAAGCCCCATGTGTGGAAATTACTTAAAATCTTTTTTTTTTTTTTTTTTTTTTTTAAGAAATACTGTTGTAACTTTATTGCTGCAATAAAGATTAAAGGGGTTGGGAGGTTGTATGGAGTCTGGGTTTCTAAGGACAGGATACACAGAAAAATATTAAGTGATAATGATTGAATAAGGTAAGTGTGTGTGTGTGTGTGTGTGTGTGTGTGTGTAGATTTTATTCTATGACTGAAATGGTTTTTTGAATGTTTCTTAGACTACTTTGATCTAAAATTCAATATATAACTAAATCCTATTTCCCCCTTCTCTTGCCACTGCAAGCACTATTCTATTCTCTACTTCTATGTGTTTGACTATTTTAGATTCATTCTGTATGTGAAATCAAGCAGTATTCATCTCACACAAAACAAAACAAAACAAAACAAAAAAACAAATGAAAAACTATAAAAGGACATAAGGAAACTTTTGAAGAAGATTGATTATGGGGATGGTTTCATGAGTATGCATATGTTCAGACTCATTAAATTATGTACATTAAATATATGCAGGATTTTATATATCGATTATATCTTAATAAAGCTAAAATATATTTATATGTATATTAAATATATATTATATATAATATATGTTACTAAGTCTGCTTAGCAGATAGCACCTAAGTTTCTTTCGCATCTAGATCCTGCTACTTGAGGTAGCCTAATGATCCTTCTTCAGTATTATCATTTTATTTTATGAAGTACAAAAGCCCCCAAATCTATGCAGAATAATTTCTTTAGATCAAATGCAACCTCCTTTCTAGATAAAGTCAGAGATGATGATTATTTATGTGCAAAGAATTTATCCCAGAAAAATTTTAGTTTTGTTTTAGGCTTTCAGTAATAAAGTACATGCAAATCAGAAGAAAACAACTTATTGTAATCATATACTAAGATATTTCATCCTTGCCTCTAATCCAGACATGTAGTTGATTAGGCAATTGTCAAATATACAGTCTCTCAGATTTTATAATTATATAGGAAATAATAACTGAACTTGCATGTTAAATATGATAAATTCATTTTCACAAAATTATTATTTCAATTTTATCATTGAAATTAGCTAGAAATTGAATTAACAATGTTTAGGTCATTTTAATTAATATGAAAAATTAATATACTAATGTTTCTATTGTTATTGTTCAGAACCAAACCAAATTAATCTACCTAACATTGCTACAACATTTGGCAGGCTGCAAGCCCAGAGTTCACTGATTGCATTTTGCTTTTATAAATAAAAATGTCATAAATATAATTAATGACAAGAACACTTCATTGGTCTATTCCATCATGAAGTGATATTGCTACACTTAAAATCCTATTCTGGATGTCTAAGTAATGTCAAGTTACATAGTTTGCTTCTATATGCCATCTTCCATTGTAAACTAGTTATTGACAGAAGAAGGAAGACATCAAATGATTTGACACTGAGTGAATGAAGCCTTTGTTATTCGAAATGGCCCTGGTGCCTTGGACACAATTGTGGGTTTATTACTGGATAAAAGAGTTGTCAAATCTATTACCAAACCTGCCAAGAAAACACATTTCATACTGTTTTCCTTGTTGCTTTTTCTTTCTTTCATGTAACAATTCAACTTTATAACAATATTAAATCCCTTCAGGGGAGGTATTTGAAGACGGTCATTGGGCATCTCTGGTTGTTAAAGGCACTTAACTTTTTGTCTCCCAATTTATTTTACTATACCAAGCATATCAGAAAGCCAAAAGAAGCAACAACCAGAAAATCTGAATGCTGGAGTATATTTTTAAGAAGGAAAAGAGAATAAAACATTACCTAAGTAGAGAGATGTATTAGGATACATATGTCCACAATTATAAATGTAGAGAGAACAAATTAAGTACCTTATCAAACCGGAAGTCATGGTAATCCACAAGTATTAAAATGATATGTTATAAATACGTAACTTATTAGAAATATAATGTAATCATCTGCCAGCAGTTTCACAAGCTGATTTTATTTGCCAACGAACTTTGCTTTACCTCATTGAGAATACAAAAATGTCAAGGGGGGAGAAAAGGTCTTCAGGCAAAGTAATTCAGTGTAGAGTCAGTAGAAAACAACAAAAAAAATTTATCCAATTTAAGAATGTCAAAAAATGTATATCATATTTATACATTAGTTTTTTTCACAAATAGAACCTGGATTTAGTAATTTGGTAGGACCAGAGTTCAGGATATGTGTGTATGCACTGGGGAGAAAGGAGATGGCAGAATGAGTAGAGATATGAAAAACTTAGATTCTGGATTTAACACTTTTTATATTGACTTTTGAAAAACTGAGACTAAGAAATAACATCATGCAGAGCCACTAAGATAGTTGGTCTTAGATTTCCTGTCTGCTAACTAATTTATTTTTCCATTTTCCTGCATGTAAATTTAAAGTTTTAACAATCAGCACTGATTCATTGTGTTTTCTCTAATCATTAGTAAGTCTACTACTATTTAGTGGATTTTATTTCAATAGATATTTATATTAGATAACATAATTTGGGATAAAAATAAATGCATTAAATACAATAAATTAATACACTAATATTTTCTTCTATGTTAAAATACACAACACAGTTCTGTTTTCAGTTAGGATTTAGGAAACTACCAGAGAACATCACTCACATGCTAACAACAAAATAACTTACAAACGAATAACTTTTCTTGAGCCTGTCAGATATATGAGATCACAAGCCAACCAGATGAACAAAATTCTAAAGTGCAACAAACTTCTCCAAGAAATGAGGAAGCACATGAACCATTTCACCTGTGGCAAAGCACACACAGTAGTGAAAGCCATAAAAGTGGGTAAAAAGAAAATATGTAAGATTGTAAAATATTCTTTAAAATTGAGTGTGAACTAGTGTAACTGCTTAGAATTCCCAACTGTTCCAGGCAAAAGTGTAGTCCTCATGCACTTGGATGTTTTTTTTTTCAGACTAGAAGACCCACAGATGATAGATCTATTGGACATGTTGGAGGTGACCTATAGAATACCTGTGATTTCTATATCCTAATAAGTAGATGACCAGTTGGGGGAATTTTACTAAAGAACTAAAATCTCTGAAAAAAAAAAAAAAGAAAAGAAAAGAACCAGAAAGATATTTCAGATTTTAAAATTGCAAATACTTAAATTAAGATGTCAACAGATTGGTTTAACAACAGAATAGAAAGTTAGAGATTTAGAAGATTAATCAGTATGAAAAATTCTGGCAGAATCATGGAGAACAAAAAGAGTGAAAAATTCAGAGAAGATTGTAAGATAGATTTGGTATATGTGACAGCAAATTCCCAGCCACAAGCAAGTTTCTGGAGGCTTGAGTCAACCTTCCAGAGCAAAACAAAAAAAGAACTTTAACTGAGGATACTTATCTCAAATAAAGCATATCAGAGGGGAGGTGGTGGAGGGATGGGTGAAATAGGTGAAGGGGATTAAGAATACACTTAGGATGAACACTGAGTAATGACGTATAGAATTGTGGAATCACTATATTGCTCACCTGAAATTAACATAATATGTTAACTAATTGAATTTAAATAAAAACTTGAAAAAAAATAAATAAAAATAAAAATTTTAATGGAGGAAGGAAAGAATGGAGAAAGAAAGGAAGGAAGGAAGAAAGAAAACAGAAGAAAGAAAGAGGAAGGAACCATAGTCTAGCCAGGAGGTGTACCAGGAATCAGTCCCACCCATACCTCACCTACAGGTCTCTGAGCAATGCCAGGGAGATGCCTCAACAATCTTGCTCTGGGCAGTGACTCCACCTCATTACAGCTGAATGGGTCATTTCACTGGCAAATGTGTCTTGTTGGAAGCAGCTCCAAGTCAATTCTATATCCTGAAATTCCTGATCACCTTTCCAGATAGATGAGCTCATTTCTCCTACTAATGTCCCACATGCAAATGGACAGCTAGAGCATTCTGTTGCAAAATAGTTCTGAACCAGGCAGCACAAAACAAAACTAAAAATAAAAACCTGTGTGTAAATAATATGTATCTTTACCTGTCAGGGGTTAGAGACAGAATGAAAAAATTAGAGTAACTAGAGGCTAGAGATTTTCAAAACTGAAATAAGATACGAATGATAGATTTATCAGATTTTCCTGCTTGAAACTCAGAATAAATGCATTCTGTTCCTTTGTACATCATAGTAAAACTAATGAATATCAAAGATAAAGAGAAAATACTTAAGCAGGCAGAGGGGAAAAAAGTATATTATCCTCAAAGGGATAGCAGTGAGGCTATAGCGGACTTTACAAAGAAGATATAGAAATCTCAGAAAAATGGAATAACTTCTTTAAAATGTATAATAACATCTTTAAAAAACCATCAACATGCCTTTCTATTTCTTCCAAAAGAAATTAAAGATGAAAAAAAGGAATTTTCAGGCTATCAAAATCAGAGAATTTATCACTTTTTTTTTTCCTGAACTAACATAAATGGAGTTCTTCAGGCTAAAATAAAAATATTCCGATGAAACATGTTAATGTAGGGAGGAAAAAAGGAAGGGCAATAGAAATGTTATAAATGTAGATAAATATAAATAAATATTGACTATACAAAAGCAATAATAGTAAATCTAGCAGAGGTTAAATAAATGTAAAACTAATGTGCAAGGTGATTAACAACACATAATATAGGAAAGTAGGGAAAAGAATTCAAGTGTTGTGAAGCAGTGCTCCTTTGTAGAACTGCCAACATTATGTAAATTTTCAACTGGGAGCTGTCCAGTGGGGTAGACACTAGTCCCTTGCACCCACTTAGCACTAGTAATGTGGCTAATGCAACTGAGAAACTGAATTTTTTATTTTAGTTAAGTCTGACTCCTGTTTAAATGGGCATGTGTCTAATGGTGATTTCTGAAATTCTAAAGAAGTCTGCACTGGCTGGAAAGGAATAAAGTACTAATTCATACTAAGTAGTCCCAACCAATGAAATGTTGTGGCCTCTGGTAAGCTGTCACAAGGATATCTTTCAATTTATTCATATTCCAATAAATAACAAAGGTATTTCAAGAACCCAACTATAAACAAAGTTTTAGTTTTAAAATTAATATTAGTGCACATGTAACAAATTAGCACCTATCACTATGACAATAAAGTATTATAAAAATATACAATCCTTGGTATCTTTCTGATCACTCAAATGAAGGAGAGAAGGAAGGAAGGAAGGAAGAAGGGATGAAGGAAATAAATTATGGCTGACTACATAATGAGAATCTTCTAAATGCAGTGTTAATCGTGATGCTTAAATTAACTATTTATGTCTGTCTAATCCCTAGGCCCATGCCTAAACTTACTTTGAGAACCAATACATGGACCTTGAATATTTAAATAGAGATTTTGCCAATACAGCAAAGCAAAGCAAATCACACCTATTGAGTGCCCAAGAAAGAGGAAAAAAAGAGGATTTGCCCATTAATGTCCCAGAAGGAGTTGTTTTTTCACAGCAACATTCCTTCTGATTCTCTACATTAAGCACAATTATTTGGGTCATTATTATTTTCAAATCAGTTTTAGTCACAAATCTGTTCACATTGTTCTCTCAGAGAAATTAACCCAAGGATTTTAAAAACATAACTTTTAAAGTTCTGAAGTGGTTAAATCTAGATCTTTTTTAGGCCAAGCCTCTTAAAGTACTGAAAAGGCCAATTTTTGTTAAAAACAAAACTCCATAATTACCATTTAAATGCTACAAAAATATAGAAAAGGGTTCCTCCCTCATCAAATTATATCTTCATTAAACATGCTAACTTTTCATTTTGTCTTCACATTTGCAAAATAATTAGACTTTGCCTTGAGGAGTCAACAATTCAAAATCTTCAAGAATGGTGCAAATTCTGTTGATGTAACTGTCTTCTCTGCAATTCTCCAAAGGCAAGAAGTTATAATATTAGGAAGAACTATAAAGATAAAAGAAAACAATTCCCAACAGAGAAATTTTAGCAGTTAATTTTGACCTAAAAAATCTAAGTTTTGAGTAAATACCTGACTAGAGGATGCTATGTAAACAATGATTCACATTGCCTCAGATTTATTGTATGCATCTTTAATACCAAGAAGAATTGCAAAAAAAAAAAAAAAAAAAAAAAAGGAAAGAAAAAGGTGATTGTTTCATTCTTATTGCAACATTTTAAAAATCATTGGAGCAACTTAAACTCCTGCAATATTACCATTTTGTGGTGCATGTGATTTCATGTAGAATTCTCCCTTCTTCCATTACTTACATAGATTTAAAACCACACACAGGCAAAGACATATACACACAACCTTGAAAAAGTTAGTTGGCTTGCTGCATGTCTTTCAACCAACATAGTGACAAAATTTAATTTCGAATACATATCTCCATGCCTTTTAATTTCCTTTTTATGTCATTATTCCATAATTTTTCCTCCCTTTTCTTTGTGCATTCTTATAGGGAAAATTTTCTATTTCATTTTGACTCAAAAATTCATAGACTATGTTCCATTATCTTATATGTATACAGGAGAGTCATATACCTCCTGGGAATAAATGATTGACTTTCTTAAGGAAATGAACCCAGGTCTAATGTCTTTCCAATTTGTGTTTTTTATACCATACTGTACTATATTCTTTTATTTTTTTAAGATTTTATTTATTTATTTGAGAGAGAGAGAGAGAGAGATTGAATGAGAGAGAGAGCATGAGAGGAGAGAGGTCAGCAGGAGAAACAGACTCCCTGATGATCAGAGAGCCCGATGTGGGACTCGATCCCGGAACTCCAGGATTATGACCTGAGCAGAAGGCAGTTGCTTAACCAACTGAGCCACCCAGGTACCCCGTATACTATATTCTTTTAATAGGAATGAATACCAAAGCAGATAACTGAGAAATTTAATAAGGCAAAAATAACTTTTTCCTTTATCAATTATCTGAGAAGTTGTCCGAATTTCTGGTATTTAGTATGACACAAGAAATAGCAATCAATAAGAAAAGAAAAGAAAAAGAATGACAATTATATTGGCAAAAAGTAATAATAATACCATGGGGAAAATATATATCACATAATATAATTATACTTTAATACCTGTAAGTGAATAATTCATAATAAGGAAAAGTCATAAAATACTCCTGATGCTCATACAACACATATAAACAATTTAAATAATTGAAGGTCAAAAGCTGATAAAGTACCCAGACACATTTCAGTAATTAAATTTCAAAAATGTTTTTTCCTTTGATGATTAGACCATTACAAATTCTAAAAAAAAATGTCTTTCTGTTTAGAAGGTAGGCTGTAAAGACGGATATGCATTTCTTATTAAAAAAAAAAAGGAAATGTATGTTTAATTCATTGGTAGTTTTAAAAATAAAAATATTCCATATATTATGTCATAATATTTGTCACTTGAAACCAAATAGCTTTTGTAAATGTCTTAATAAAGTTCTAGTGCACAGTAAGTCCATTGATATGGAGAAACATAGATTTATCTATACCTCTGAGTTCTTTGTTTAAACAAATAACAAAGTAAAACAATAACAGTAAAATGATAACAACAACAAAAAGAGTGCCACACAGATTTTCCAGGAAGCAGACTCTGAGATGAAGTTTAGTAGTCAGGAAAAGAGTCTCAAAAAAGACACCACATATAAAACTAAGCATATATAATTTAAAAATGTATATTTACTTGTATAAATTATTAATAGTTTTCAATTATTTTTGTTGTTAATAGATTTAGGTTATAATAGTTTATGGACCCAGGTTGTTTTTTGTTTTGTTTTCTGTGTGGTCCTGGAGAGGGATGTTTTGTTTTGGTTTTGGTTTTCTCCCTAATACAAACTCTTTTTCTTAATATGCCAAGTCAAGATTAACATAATTGCATTCTCAAAGTATGAAATTTTACATCAAGCTATTTAAATGACACTCTCAAAACAATTTTTATGTTACTTTTTTTAACTACCTTTTAATGATGTGAGGATGCTTGCTGACAAATGAAATATCTCAGATGTACTATATTATTTTATTACCTTATTAAAAGCTCACCACCAATTTCAGATTGGAAATACCCTCTTACAATGTTAATGGATACTATAAACTGACCTAAGTCAATTTGGTCATTGTCAAATATAAGGTTGTTTCTGGTAGATATCAGTTTCTTCCAATAGAGAAAATAAGATAATTACCTGCGGCAATAACTAGTAACCATCTATGACCATCCAAGATTTGCAATTGCTATCAGGCAGACTATATCAAGAACTGCAAGTCTCAAATAGATTCCTACCAGACTCAGAATTCTGTTTGCAGGATTTCCCTGTTCATTATTGCCAAATATGATCAGTAGCATTCATATCTTAAATGTCTTAATGTCTAGATCAATATGAAGAATAATTTTAAAATTTATATTTCTATTTAGAAGGTAGTGAAACACTAATTTTTTTTACAAAATTCAAGATTGTAAGAATACTTTTGCAAAATAGTAGCAATGTGAGAAACCTTTTGAGATTTCACTTCATAAAAATTATATTGCAAAGAATGGAGTTGTATTTCATAGTTGAATCCCAGAAGCGACAAAATCATTAGGTGGACTACATGTTAAGACATTTGAAAAGATTAATGTGAAGAAGAAAGTGATGACAAATAGAATTCATAAGCAAATGACTCAGATCATGTTACAAACACTAAATTCCAGATGGAGTCGTAAACAGGGAGGAAGAGAAAACTGTTTTTGAATGACAAGTTATTATGAGGTAAGACAACTCTATTTATAACTCTATTTATGGCAACATCAGATAGGCCAACATGATTAAATAGAATGTTTCCTATAGCCATTTGGAAAGTAGGCATAAAGCAGGGATAATGAAGTTTATGGTACATGTTGTTTGAAATAGTATTCTAAATGGTGAGTTCCCGACCACCATTCTGATACTCTAACTCACCAAATCACTTAATATCTCTGTATTTGCCTCATATTTAGGGGTCTTCAGCAGAACTAATTCAACTGTAACCATATATAAGACTTCCACTTGAGAAAATAATGAAGTTATCATCCACAAGGCCGCAGCCAGTGTTCTAGCAGAGAATTAGAAACTAGGCATTTCACAAGTTATTTGGAAGTCTCTGCCATTTTTAATCTCATAGCAGTATAACACAATAAAAATAAAATAAAAGATAGTACAGGAAACACATAATCACAGCCTCTTAACAACAGAAAAGTCATGTAGCCCAATTTCTCAATGAAAGAATGATAACCTTCTTAAATGACCTTCAGTACATTCTTAAATATGTCCATGGCAAGGAGTGTGTTGTGGCAAGAATTCCTTTACTTGGAAATCTAATATTGTCAAATAAAACACAAAATACTTCAACTGCTGCTTCTACTTGACAATTCTTCATATATTTAAAGAAGCGATGATGTCTTGATCTATTCCTCTTCAAATTGAGCCTTCACAGCTTCTTAACTTGTTCCTCACATGGACACTCCACATCTACTGGATGAATAATGGTTTTCAATCATCTCTTCCAGTGGAGCACCTACAACTACCTTTAATGCACCACCTCCAGAATGATAAACATGGAGTCACAGTAGAAGAGTAAGTTTCCTAGATCTAGACACTAAATCACTACAAATGTAGTTGAATTTTTTTTCTGAGCAGCCTGTTTACTTTCCCGCTTTATCAGAAATAGTGGCCAAATAAAACCTCCTCCTACCAATCCAAATCTCACATCGTAAATTGCATATATTTTGAAAACACTAATATAAAATGTTATATACAGTCCTCCTGCACTGCAGCCTTTTGGTTTCAGTTTGTTATTACAGTTCTTCTGATCTCCATGCTCCCGGTACACTGGATGGTGTCCCATGGGAAACACAGTGTTCTCCTCTGCTCCAAGGCCTTTGTGTTTACTGCTCCCTCTGCCTGAAAGACCCTTTCCAACACAACCAACCACCCCACCCTCGACACTTGCCAAACTCCCTTTAACTAGCTTTTTAACTTTGGCTTATTCTTTAGCTCTGACTTTAAAGGTTTCCCGGAGGGCCCCAGCAAACACTCAGAATGGGCTTACTGCCAGTTGTATGCTCTACACATTGAAGCACTCAATTCTAACACTCAGTCTAAATAGTTGTGTCCCACATGAAGCAGAGAGCTCTGTGACTACGTGTGCAGTGCAGGAGAGCTGTCCTCTAGTAGGCACTCACTCGATAAGTAAACCATTGAATGAGAGTCAATGTGAATTTTTAATTTTTTTACTATACAATGTGTCAGCAATCTCTATCTGCTATCGTTCATCCACCTTTTTAATAGCCATGAAGGTAATAAATTTTCAAAACAGGAAAGAGATGAGGATGTTCTAGAGCATTTCATTAATCAACATTTTTTAGATGATTTTATAGTTATGCTATGAATCTTATGTGTTCTACTTTCTCTAGATGGATTTCATAACATGCTTTGCCAGAATTCATCATAAAATCACAATATACTATAACTGCAATATTTTTTAGTACTACTGCTTGAAAACCCATGAATCTATGGAATGGACATAGTGAAAAGAATATAAATTTCAGGTTAAGTTGTACTTTTACTAGCTACATAATCTTGGAATAGTTATAATTTTTTTAATCTACAAGGGAAAAAATCACCAAAACATATATGATAGATTCTTATGGGAATTAAATAAAATATGTTAATAGTTTTCACTGTTTCCATCACCTTTCTCACCAAACTCAGTATTAGCAAAATACTTTAGTTTAAAATTTTGCCCTGGAAATTTTTTAAAAATCAATATTAAAATTATCAACCTATAATTCCCAGAAACTACCATTTTATTTTTTTAAGAGTTTATTTATTTATTTGAGAGAGAGAAAGTGAGGAGAGAGAGGTCAGGAACAGGGGAGCAGGGAGAGGGAGAAATAGGCTCCCTACAGGGACCCAAGGCTGGACTCCATCCCAGGACCTTGGGACCATGACCTGAGCCAAAGGCAGTTGCTTAACTGAGACACACAAGTACCCTAGAAACAACCAGTTCAACAATTAAAAACATCACCCTTCTCCAGACTTCTGATTCTTCTCCCATCTTCTTTGATTCCTGAGAGATTACAAACATTGATAAAATTTAAGTACCATAAAAATAATTTGCCTTTATCGGAGACTTTGAATCTACTTTAAAATGGTGAATAGCACTCATATTATCACTCCTTTCATGCACCGTCAAGCCTATCAAGTTTGAAGAGTGATGTATTTAAGAGAAAAGAACAAAATAAAAGCAGTTGTGCAGTTCTGCCTGCTCTTTTTAATATAGTATCTGATAACGTTCCCCAACCATGTGCCCTAGCCTTCCTTTTTTCATATTATTTCTCTTCAGCCTACAAACACATTCTGTTGCTGTTAGCATTTTTCAAAATCCCTAATTTGTTCTTCAAACTTCCTGGGGCTATTCGTAGAGATACACAAAAAATATAAAATATTTATCAACATTTTAATATGTCCCCTTTGTAAAATTTGAACATTTTTTTTCACAATTTGAGCTTAACAAAATGATCTCTAACACAATATCTTTAGATGACTTTTTTCTACCCCTGAAATGTTTTTACAATTGCAGAGTTTATATTTTAGCAACTGTCTTTATTCTTCAGTTCTATAACCTTCTAGGATGTTTAATCATACATTATTTTTCATAAGTAGGAATTTTTAAATTGTTTATTGAAATATAACATATGTACAGAAGTACACAAATCATAAATGTATGACTCAATGAATTTTTACCAAGAGAATACACCCATATAACCAACTCCCAGTTCAGAAAATAGAACATTTAAAGACCCTAAATGCTTTTATTCTGTAACTACCTGTATTTCTTCCCAAATAAAGTAACCACTATCCTGACTTCTAATATCTTAGAATGGCTTTCTATGTTTTACTTAACATAAATAGATTATTTACTATGTTCTCTTTTGTGTGTGGCTTCTTTTGCTCAGCCTATTTGTAAGATTTATTCATGTTGCCCAATAATTCATTCACATTGTTGTATGGTATTCCATTGTATGAATATAGTAAACATATTTATCCATTTAATGGATAATTGAATTTATCCATTCAATTATTAATAGACATTTAAGTCATTTCCAGTTTGGGGCCATTTCAAATAGTGCTGATATGAACATATATATACATATTTCTTGTGGGGGAAAATATGGATAAAAATATGAGGAAAATAGTGTGTTGGGACTATTCCCAAGAAAGCAGTTGTTAGATCATATGCTTATTCATATATTCAAATTTAATAGATACCATCAAACTTTTTTCTAAAATAGTTGCTCCAATTCGCATACCTACCCACAGTATAGATTAGTGCTAACGCAACATATCTTTCTCAATCCCTGTACTTCTAACTTGACTGTGACTCTATATTTAAAGTAGATCTCTTAGGGGCACCCAGGTAGCTCAGTCAGTTAAGCATCTGCCTTCAGCTCAGGTCATGATCCTGGGACTGAACCCCACATCAGGCTCTTTGCTCAGTGGGAATCCTGCTTCTCCCTCTCCTCCCTGCTTGTGCTCTCTGTCACTATCTCTGTCTCTCTCTCGAATAAGTTTAAAAACACAAAAAATAATAGTAATTAATTAATTTAAAAATAGCTTTTTTACATATAAACAAGTTAGGCCATATTTTTAATTGACTCTATGACCATCTCTGCCTTTTAATTAGTATATTTAGATGGTTCATACTTAAAGCGATTATTGACATATATGGTTTAACAGTTATCATATCTGTAACTATTTTCAGTTTGTTGCCCTTGCTCTATTTCTTTTTGTGTCTTCTACTCTTTCTGCTTTTTCTGGTTTTAACTGAGCATTTCATATGATTCCATTTTTTTTTCCTTCCTTCTTAGCTTATCAGTTATCCTCCTTTAAAGCAAAAAATATTTGTGGTTGCCCTAGAGTTTCCAATATACATTTACAACTACTCTAAGTCCATTTTCAAATAACCCTCTACCACTTCATAGTTAGTGCAGGTACTTTGTAACAGAGTATTGGCAGTTTCTTTCTCCTATCTGAATGACATTGATGTCATTCATTTCATATACCCATAAGTAATAATCACCATGATATTCATTGCTATTACAATTTTGAACAAATTGTTTCTGTTCAATCAAACATAAGAAAAATGAAAAGTTATATTTCACCTTCTTTTATTCCTTCTCTAACAACATTATGTAAATCTGTTTCTGACCTATATAATTTTCCTTCTTTCTGAGGAATTTCTTTTAACGTTTCAGACAAGGCATATTTATTGACCACAGATTCCCTCAATTTGCTCATTAGTCCTCACAATAATCCTGTGAGGTAGATACTGTTTTAATTATTATTATTATTTATTTTACTAAGACTTTTAAGTAAGTTGCCATATATCACTTGGGCATCAAATGACAAACTACCTTACTAGGCTGCCTCCTGATTCAGTGTATCCTGGTATATTTTGGATATACCTGGTATATTTCAAATACATAACTAACGTGGTCCTTTAAAAGAGGAATCTTCTTTCCATTGCTAAAATATCCTTAATAATATTTCTGCGTACTGTCTCACTACAGCAATCTTTTCAAACAACAACCTGAAAATCCTAGCAACTCAGTTCTTGCACGGTCCTTTTGTAACTGTTTTCTCCTCCTCCTACATAGGATCCTAAATCCTTCAGCTGAAGTTATCCCACTGTAACTAAATGAAAACCCACTAACTAGAGGAAGAGGTTTATTAACATGACTGTAAATTTGTCTTTCTCCCAGTCTGATTCAATCAAGAATCATATTGCCTGAACTGAAGGGTGTTTATGAACAAAGCCTGGTATCATGTCTGCCATGGACTGCCTGAGCGATGAGATAGCAAAGCGGGGAATATTCACTGCAGTGTATCTCCATGGGCTCTACAGCCCTCTTGTGTAAAGTGTGCCCTTGGGATCTGCATTGTTAGCATCACCTGATATCTTTTTATAATACAGAATCCCAGACTCCACCCAGACCTACTGAATTTCCATTTTATCAAGATCCCCAAGTATTAAAACCACAATGAGATATCAATTCACAACTGTCAGAATGGCTAAAATCAAAAACACAAGAAACAGCAAGTGTTGGTGAGAATGTGGAGAGAAAGGAACTTTCATGCACTGTTGGTGGAAATGCAGACTGGTGAAGCCACTATGGAAAACAGTATGGAGATTCCTCAAGAAATTAAAAATACAATTACCACCTAAGTCAGTAATTCCACTACTGGGTAAGCAAAGGAAGTAGTCAAAGGTCATAACTCAAGGATAAAGATCCATAGGAAGTCTTGTTCCATTCCATCTGGGAAGAAATCTCCTAAAAAACAAGATTGGTAGGAAAGGAACAGGAAATAGATCACAGTCAACAGAAGTCAGTACAGACAGGAAGAATGATGGAAAAATTCTAGAACCTAAGAGATAGAAGCCAGCAGGGTGGACTGCTTAAAGAGGCACACGGAGAAGCTGCCATGTGATACCATCCTTGAAATCCTATTGCGAGTCTCACTTCTCAAGCAGGAACAAATACTTTCTATATCTATCAATTAACAACACAAGGTTGAAACCAGTCAATGGATTACAAGAGTTCATTGAACATTTGTGAGATAGTATTCTGTAGTCCCACCTTCCCTCTAGAACCCCTAAATCTGTTATGGGAGAAAAGAGAAAAGGTGAAATAACAAGCATGTTACTCTGTGTCAACACAACTCATCAAGCATCTACCATGTGCCAGGAGAAGTGTTAGCTGCTTACAACATATCCAAACGTACACCAACTCAGTTCAGTGAGATTCAGTTGTTGTGTTTATAACTAAACCAAACCCAGAGAAGTTACACAATCTATTCTAGACCATAGCCACACAGATGCTAATTGGCAAATCTGTTTTGTGAGTCCAAGAAGCAGACTATGCCCTTGCTCAAAGATGCCAAGTTACATAGAAAGTAAGAGCTAGAGGAATTGTGATGTGTGAGGGCTTGTGTAGGGGGTGGGGGGTAGAGGGCAGGGGGCTATTAAAGCATGTGAACATTATGTATTAAATAAGAAAAAGAAATAACACTGACATCTATGCTCAGGATCTTCACTGGTGTTTTCTGACTTTGCTTTTTCTGGAACACATATTACCAGCACAGATGATATATTGAAGAGCCTAAAGCTGGTGGTCAATTGTGGGTTTACTGTGAACCCCTGGATTCAATGACTCTACCTTCTTTTACTTCCCAGTGTGAGCAAGGATAAAGTTAATGGTGTATAACTAATGCTCTAAAAAATTTTCAACCACTACTGAGCTATTTGCAAACTGCTTGTCACTAACACTGGGTTTACTCACCCCACTCCCTTCCTTATAATCCACCACCAACTATTTCTTTATGACTTTGTGTTCCACCATGAGCGAAACATGGCAAATGTGAACAAAATCATGAAGTTTGCCTCTGCACTCCAGATGGTTGTTGAGTGCCAGGTTTGAGAAATCCAGTAAATCAGTGGTTGCAGGCTGCTAAATATCTGCTTAGGCGTGCCCCCACAAAATGACCTTGAGAGTTTCACCTCAGAACCCAGTCATAATTTACATGGTATTAAATCAAAGAGGAAAAAGTTTTCATCCCACCAATTATAGTTTATGCTTTTGAAACCCGATAATAAACAAAACTAAATTATTAGAGCAGAGGCATCTCCAGAATAAAAAGACAAAATGGAGAAGTTTGTGCCTTGTGTAGTATTGGTCTTAGTGCTTTAGCTCAACAGCATTCCCCAGTGGGGTTTTAAGAAACGTTAATAGTACTATTTCAAAGATACATCTAAAGGCACTTCAGATATGTGAGATACTTCATCCAGTTAAAACCTGCACTTTCTTTAAAAAAAAAAAAAAAAGATTTTACTTATTTATATGAGAGGCACAAGCCAGGGGCAAGGGGATGGGATGCAGAGGGGGAGAGAGAAGCAGAGAATGGGAAGCCCAGTCTAGGGGCTTGATTCCAAAACCCTGGGATCATGACCTGAGCAGAAGGCAGCCACTTAAATGACTGATGCTCGAGGTACCCCTAAAACTTCATTTTTGACAAATGAAGGTACTTTTAGAAGTAAAGGAAAGGATCTGGAAATGATATAATACATAATAAAAGAAATTAAAGACTGATTAGTCTGGGAAAGAAAACATGGGTGGGAGAAGGTTTCCTTAATACTTGTATATCCCTTTCATTTACTTCAATACCCATGAAAACTGTTATCCCCTATGGTGTGGGAGCTTGCCTTTTATTTTTTCATTATTTTTATTAACATATAATGTAATATTTGCCCAGGAGTACAGGTCTGTGAATCATCAGGCTTACACATTTCACAGCACTCACCATAGCACATACCCTCCCCAGTGTCCATAACCCCACCACCCTTTCCTTACCCCACCCAACCCCCAGCAACCCTCAGTTTGTTTTGTGAGATAAAGAGTCCCTTATGGTTTGTCTCCCTCATGCTCCCATCTTGTTTCATTTTTGCCTTTCCTATCCCCCACAACCCCCGCCCTACCTCTCAAATTCCTCATATCAGAGAACTCATATGATAATGGTCTTTCTCTGATTGACTAATTTCACTCAGCATAATATATTGTTGCAAATGGCAAGATTTCATTTCTTTTGATGGCTGCATAGGAATACTGTGTGTGTGTGTGTGTGTGTGTGTGTGTGTGTGTGTGTGTGTGTGTATAACACATCTTTATACATTCATCTGTTGATGGACATCTAGGTTCTTTCCATAGTTTAGCTATTGTGGACATTGCTGCTATAAACATTCAGGTGCACATGCCCCTTTGGATCACTACATTTGCATCTTTAGGGTAAATACCCAGTAGTACAATTCCTGGGTCATAGGGTAGCTCATTTTCTTTTTGAGGAACCTCCATGCTGTTTTCCAGAGTGGCTGCACTAGCTTGCATTCCCAGCAACAGTGTAGTAGGGTTCCCCTTTCTCTGCATCCTCACCAGCATCTGTCATTTCCTGACTTGTTAATTTTAGCCATTCTGACTGGTATGAGATGGTATCTCACTGTGGTTTCGATTTGTATTTCCCTGATGCCAAGTGATTTTGAGCACTTTTTCATGTGTCTGTTGGCCATCTGGATGTCTTCTTTACAGAAATGTCTGTTCATGTCTTCTGCCCATTTCTTGATTGGATTATTTGTTCTTTGGGTGTTGAGTTTGCTAAGTTCTTTATAGATTTTGGATACTAGCCCTTTATCTGATATCTGTCATTTTTGAAGATCTTCTCTCTTTCTGTCAGTTGTCTTTTGGTTTTGTTGACTGTTTCCTTTGCTGTGCAAAAGCTTTTGATCTTGATAAACTCTCAATAGTTCATTTTTGTCCTTGCTTCCCTTGTCTTTAGCAATGTTTCTAGGAAGAGGTTGCTGGGACTGAGGTCAAAGAGGTTATTGCCTGTGTTCTCCTCAAGTATTTTGATGGATTCCTGTCTCACATTGAGGTCTTTCGTCCATTTTGAGTCTATTTTTTTGTGTGTGGTATAAAGAAATGGTCCAGTTTCGTTTTCTGCATGTGGCTGTCCAATTTTCCCAACACCATTTGTTGAAGAGACTGTCTTTTTTTTTTTTTTTTGTCTTTTTTTTTCCCTTCTCCTTCCAATTAAAATTTCAAATGAGAGGCTTCCACATTGGATCAACTGAAGTTCTAAATGCCAGGTACCCATTTGGGATCTGACTTTTCCTAGTTATAAATGAAACTGACCCCTCACCAGTTAACTGCTTACATGCCCCGTGTACCCATGTGTGTAGAGTGTATAGTAGGTATGTAGGGAATAAAGTAGAGTAAGCCTCACGCTGGAGACTGTCTTTTTTCATTGAACATTCTTTCCTGCTTTGTCAAAGATTAGTTGACTATAGAGTTGAGGGTCTGTTTCTGGGCTCTCTATTCTTTTCCATTGATCTATGTGTCTGTTTTTGTGCCAGTACCATACCATCTTGATGATGACAGCTTTGTAATAGAGCTTGAAGTCCGGAATTGTGATGCCACCAACTGGCTTTCTTTTTTAACATTCCTCTGGCTATTCGAGGTCTTTTCTGGTTCCATATAAATTTTAGGATTATTTGTTCCATTTCTTTGAAAAAAGTTGCTGGTATTTTGACAAGAATTGCATTAAATGTGTAGATTGCTTTAGGTAGCATAGAAATTTTCACAGTATTTGTTCTTCCAGTCCATGTGCATGGAACATTTTCCCATTTCTTTGTGTCTTCCTCAGTTTCTTTCATGAGTACTTTATAGTTTTCTGAGTACAGTTTCTATGCCTCTTTGATTAGATTTATTCCTAGGTAACTTATAGTTTGGGGTACAATTGTAAATGTGATAAACTCCTTAATTTCTCTTTCTTCTGTCTTGCTATTGGTGTATAGAAATGCAACTGATTTCTGAGCATTGATTTTATATCCTGATACTTTACTGAATTCCTATATGAGTTCTAGCAGTTTTGAACTGGAGTGTTTTGGGTTTTCCACATAAAGTATCATATCATCTGCAGAGTAAGAGTTTGACTTCTTCGCTAATTCAGTTGCCTTTTATTTCTTTTTGTTGTCTGATTGCCAAGGCTAGGGCTTCTAGTACTTTGTTGAATAGCAGTGGTAATAGTGGACATCTCTGCCATGTTCCTAACCTTAGGGAAAAGCCCTCAGTTTTTCCCATTGAGAATAATATTTGCAGTGGGTTTTTCATAGATGGCTAGATGGTATTGAGGTATGCACCGTCTATCCCTACACTGTGAAGAGTTTTGATCACGAAAGAATTCTGTACTTTGTCAAATGCTTTTTTAGCATCTATTGGAAGTATCATATGGTTCTTGTTTTTCTTTCATTAACGTATCATATTTCATTGATTGATTTGCAGATGTTGAAGTAACCTTGCAGCCCAGGAATCAATCCCACTTGGTCATAGTGAATTAATGTACTGTTGGATCCTAGTGGCTGGTATTTTGGTGAGAATTTTTGCATTCGTGTTCATCAAGGATATTGGTCTGGAATTCTCCTTTTTGATGGGGTCTTTGTCTGGTTTTGGGATCAAGGTAATGCTGGCCTCATAAAATGAGTTTGGAAGTTTTTCTTCCATTTCTATTTTTTTGAAACAGTTTCAGGAGAAAAGGTATTAATTCTTCTTTAAATGTCTGGTAGAATTTCCCTGAGAAGCCATCTGGCCCTGGGCTCTTGTTTGTGGGGAGTTTTTTGAGACTGCTTCAACCTTTTTACTGGTTATGGGTCTGTTCAGGTTTTCTATTTCTTCCTGGTTCAGTTTTGGTCATTTATACATCGCTAGGAATGCACCCATTTCTTCCAGATTGTCAAATTTGCTGGCGTATAGTTGCTTATAATATGTTCTTATAACTGTTTGTATTTCTTTGGCATTGGTTGTGATCTCTCCTCTTTCATTCATGATTTTATTAATTTGGGTCCTTTCTCTTTTCTTTTTGATAAGTCTGGCCAGGGGATATCAATCTTATTAATTCTTTCAAAGAACCAACTCCTAGTTTCATTGTTCTGTTCTACCCTTCTTTTGGTTTCTATTTCACTGATTTCTGCTGTGATCTTTATTATTTCTCTTCTCCTGCTGGGTTTAGGCTTTCTTTGTTGTTTTTTCTCCAGCTCCTTTAGGTGTAGGGTTAGGTTGTGTACTTGAGACCTTTCTTGTTTCTTAAGAAAGGCTTGTATCACTATATACTTTCCTCTCAGGACCACCTTTGCTGTGTGCCAAAGATTATGAACAGTTGTGTTTTAATTTTCATTTGTTTTCATGAATTTTTTCAATTATTCTTTAATTTCCTAGTTGACCATTCATTCTTTAGTAGGATGCTCTTTAGCATCCATGTATTTGAGTTCTTTCTAACATTCCTCTTGTGATTGAGTTCTAGCTTCAGAGCATTGTGGTCTGAAAATATGCAGGAAATGATCCCAATCTTTTGGTACCAATTGAGGTACCCAGGATGTGATCTATTCTGGAGAATGTTTCATGTGTACTAGAGAAGAATGTGTATTCTGTTGCTTTGGGATGGAAGGTTCTGAATATATCTGTGATGTCCATCTGATCCAGTGTGTCGTTTAAAGACGTATTTCCTTGTTGATCTTTTGCTTAGATGATCTATCAATTTCGGCAGGGGGAGGGGTGTCAAAGTCTCTTACTATTATTGTATTATTGTCGATGTGTTTCTTTGATTTTGTTATTAAATGTTTTATATAGTTGGCTGCTCCCATGTTAGGGGCATAGATATTTAAAATGTTTAGATCTTCTTGTTGGAGACCCTTTATGTATGATATAGTGTCCTTCCTCATCTCTTACTATAGTCTTTGGCTTACAATATAGCTGATCTGCTATAAGGATTGCCACCCAAGCTTTATTTTGATGTCCATTAGCATGGTAAATTGTTTTCTACCCCTTCACTTTAGATCTGGAGGTATCTTTGGGCCTGAAATGAGTTTCCTGTAGGAGACCCTGGGTGGCTCAGTGGGTTAAAGCCTCTGCCTTCGGCTCAGGTCATGATCTCAGGGTCCTGGGATCAAGCCCCACGTCATCTTGCTTCTCCCTCTCTCTCTGCCTGCCTTTCTGCTTACTTGTGCTGTCTGTCAAATAAATAAATAAATAAAATCTTTTTTAAAAAATGAGTTTCTTATAGATATTGATGGGTCTTGTTTTTTAATCCATTCTGATACCCTGTGTCTTTTGATTGGGGCATTAAGCCCACTTACATTCAAGGTAACTATTGAAATATGTGAATTTAGTGTCATTGTATTGCCTGTAAGGTGACTGTTACTGTATATTGTCTTTGTTCCTTTCCAGTCTATTACTTTTAGGCTCTCTCTTCGCTTAGAGGACCCCTTTCAATATTTCCTATAGGGCTGTTTAGTGTTTGCAAATTCTTTCAGGTTTTGTTTGTACTGGAAACTTTTTAATCTCTCCTTCTATTTTCAATGACAGCCTAGCTGGATATAGTATTCTTGGCTGGTTTCTGTGGATAAGTCTGCTGCCAATCTAATATTTCTACCATTGTATGTTACAGACTTTTTGTACTGAGCTGCTTTCAGGATTTTCTCTTTTTCACTAAGACTTGTAAGCTTTACTATTAAATAATGGGGTATGGACCTATTCTTATTGATTTTGAGGGGGATTCTCTGTGTTTCCTGGACTTGTTGCTTGTTCCCTTTGCCATATTAGGGAAATTCTCTATTATAATTTGCTCCAGTATACCTTCTGCCTCTCTCTCTCTTTCTTCTTCTTCTGGAGTCCCAATTATTCTAATATTGTTATGTCCTATGGTATAACTTATCTCTCGAATTCTCCCCTTGTGGTCCAGTAATTGTTTGTCTCTCTTTTTCTCAGCTTCTTTATTCTCTATCATTTGGTCTTCTATATCACTAATTCTCTCTTCTGCCTCATTTATCCTAGCAGTAAGAGCCTCCATTTTTTTAATTGCTCCTCATTAATAGCTTTTTTAATTTCAACTTGGTTAGATTTTAGTTCATTTATTTTTCCAGAAAGGGATTCTCTAATATCTTCCATGCCTTTTTCAAGCCCAGCTAGCACTCCGATAATCATCCTTCTGAACTCTAGTTCTGACATATTACCAATGTCTGTATTGATTAGGTCCCTAGCCATTAGTATGGTGAGTTTTTCCACTTGTCATTTTATCCAGATAAGAATATATGAATGAGAGTAAAATACTAAAAATGTGGCAAAGACCCCGGAAAAATATATGCTAACCAAGTCAGAATAGACCTAAATCCAGGGGAGAAGAAAGTGGAAAAAAAAAACATATGTGTATATATACACATATTAGATTGGTGAATAGAACAGAGCCACGTACTTGACTATGGGTGTATTCTAGTCTCTTAGAAGAAACTACCTCCCAAAATTTTAAATAAAGAAAAACTTACATATATACATAAATAAAGGTAAACACAAAGAAGGGATGGAATATGACTGTAAAAATGAAAATCTTAAAAAATCGTAAAAGAGGAATTGATAAGTTGGTTGGAAAAAGAAAATAAAAAGAGGAGAGAATGTGATCAGGCTAGAGCTAGATTTAGGGTATATATTTAGATTAGAAGAAATTGTATCCCAAAATTTTAAAGAAAAAAAAACCTATATGTAAACAAAAAATAAGGTTAAATACAATGAAGGGATAAAATATGACTATAACAATGAGAATTTTAAAAAAGTTTTTTTAAAAAAGATTGATAAGACAAAATAGTTTAAAAAAAGTTAAAAGAGGAAAGAGGAAAAATTAAGAAAATAGAATGAGAAAAAAATAAAATTTTAAAAATTTAACATTGCGGGCGCCTGGGTGGCTCAGTGGGTTAAGCCGCCGCCTTCGGCTCAGGTCATGATCTCAGGGTCCTGGGATCGAGTCCCGCATCGGGCTCTCTGCTCAGCAGGGAGCCTGCTTCCCTCTCTCTCTCTCTCTCTCTGTCTCTGCCTGCCTCTCTGTCTACTTGTGATCTCTCTCTGTCAAATCAATAAATAAAATCTTAAAAAAAAAAATTTAACATTGCATGACTAAAGGATCATTGAGAAAAAAGCCATTAATTCTACTTGTTGCTTTCCTCTAGCTCTGGAGTTCCGCAGTTCTCATTGATCAGAGAACTTGGTCTTGGCTGGATGTTCTTGCTGATCTTCTGGGGGAGGGGCCTGTTGCAGAGACTCTCAAATGTCTTTGCCAGAGGCAGAATTGCCCCTCCCTTGCCAGGGACCATGCTAAGTAATCTCCTTAGGTTCTCTGTAGGAGCTTTTGTTCCCTGAACACTTTCCGTATTATTTTGGGGGAGGATAATGAAGGTGGTGGCCTCCCAGTCTCTGGCCCCATAGGAGCTGAGCGTTCAGGGTCCCACTCCTCAATGCACCCTCAGAGAAAAACAGTCAATCAGTCCCATATCCCTGGTCTCTGGCCACGCCCCAAGCTCACCCAACCTGTTACCGAATGTTTCTGTCTCTGGCGCATGGCCCCATTTGGAGTCTCCAAACCCAGCACATTCCTGCCACATGCTCCCATGCTTCTCCTCCCAGAAGAGGAAGGAGGGGTTCTCTCAGGATCTGCCACTTGTGGGGTCCCCTGCTTGAAGGGCAGTGGTCTGACTGTGCCCCGGATCATGGTTTAAGGTAACCCTGAGCTGAGAGCTCACTTCTTGGCTCCAGCTCCACTCTGTAGCCAGCCTCCCCATTCCAATATCTGGCAGCTCTGCCGCACTCAGACACCCCTGGTCTTTCTGTGACCCCTCGGGTCCTGAGACCACACTGTCCCCACGAGAACTCCACACTCAGCTTAGCCTCTGGAGCAATGTCCCTCAGTCGAGCAGACTTCTAAAAGTTCTGATTTTGTGCTTCACTGCTCCACTGCTTACCAGGAGCCGGTCCACCCACCCACAGTCTATCTTCCCGTCACTTCGGATTCATTTCTCTGCATGTCCTACCTTCCAGAAAGTGGTTGATTTTCTGTTCCTAGAATTGCTGCTCTTCTTCTTTTCTATCTCCTGTTGAGTTTATAGGTGTTTGGAATGGTTTGATAGCTAGGTAGCTGAACTCCTGGGACCTAATGTTATTTCAGTCTCCTACTCTCCACCATCTTGCTTTCTCCCTCAGAGCTTGCCTTTCTTATTAAGCCTTCATGCTCCAGTTTACTTTGGCAACAGCTGCTCTACCCCAAAACTTTCCTTCCTCTTTCACATACTCTTCACATCTAACCTCACCCATGAGAGTCAAGGGTCTCCTCATGCAGTTTCTTTAAGAATTCTGGATCTATTTCCAACATCGTATTGGTCACATTGGCTAATGATTATTTAGCTTGATCACTTTGCAAAGAGAAAGATTTTTAATATCCATTTCTACATTTAGGATCTGATACAAACTATGGTCAACGGACACATGGTAGATGAAAGAACAGATAAATAAATGAATGAATGAATAGTATAAGGAAAGAAAAATAGACTTGCTCTCTATTATTCTTACCTTCTTCAACCACTGGGTAGAAAGATAAGATTGCCAGATTTAGCTAATAAAAATAAAGTATGCCCCATTAAATATGAACTTCAGATAAACAGTAAATCATTTTTTTAAGATTTATTTATTTATTTATTCATTTATTAGAGAGAGAGCATGAGAAGGGGGAGGGTAAGAGGGAGAAGCCGACTCCCTGCTGAGCAGAGAGCCCGATGCAGGACTCAATTCCAGGACTCCAGGATCATGACCTGAGCTGAAGGCAGTCACTTAACCACCTGAGCCACCCAGGCCCTCCCCATTTTTTATTATAATAAATAATGCCAGGGCATCTTGTATTTTATCCAGCAATCCTAAAAGTATAAAGATACAGATTTCAGCTTGACATAAGGGGGGGAAAAAGTCTTCTAGAAACATGATTGGTACAGGAAAATTTTTAGGGAAACAAGTTTCCAGATCTTATTATTATTTATTATATATATAATATAAATATTATTATATTTAATAATATTATCTTATTATTTCAGCATGGGTACATGTCACAGGAGTTCTAGATGTATTCTTGTATTTGGTAAATCCATTCTCATCCCTTTCTTATTAAGCAGTACATTTTGATAAAAATGCATACAGATATATCTAGACTTTGAGAGTGAATATTTCATATGCAAATTATACACTCCACATCCAAGTGGTTCTTTTAACTGCAAAACTCTATTGACCACACAGCTGTGAATTTCTTTTGGAAGGCTATCTTAAACTACAGTGCGTTATTGATGTATTTTAAATAAATTTAGGTTCAAGTTGATCAAACTACTTAATTCTAATTCTATCTCTGCCCTAAGTTGTTTTAACTCTGTTTCATAGCTATGAAACACAAATTCTATTATCTGCCTCACTAGATACCCTGTGGGTTGATGTGTTCAGTACAGTCAATATGTGCATTGCTTTGTAAAATGAAAGTTATTGATATTAATTATTACAATCGAGCTAGGAGTCATATATTTATTAAATATTCCCATTTTTTACCTTAATTTTGCATTTTTGTCAACTATGATTTCCAAAGAGATTAATATGTTCTAAGTAAACTAAACCCAAAGAAAGAAAAAATTATTATACATTTCACGTTTTGACAATAATAATAATAATAATAATATCATGACACCAAATAAAATAGCAGGACTACCTGGAAGTCTCTTTAGCTACAAAATCATATTAAATTATTTCAAAATAACAAAAACATATAGCAACCAATAAAAATAACATTCTTCTCCAAACTCTAATTAGTTATGATATACCAAATAATTATAATATACCACACAATAAAGAATAAAGATGTACTTATTGATATGAGTTTAAACCATGTGAAATTGCCATATTTTACCTACAAAAATGATAATATCACATGGTTCGAAGAAAAATAACCCATTGTCTATGAATTTCCATAAAGAATGTCTTTTCTTTATTAGGAATGCTTTTCATCAGAAAGTGTATACTTCCTATCTAAATGTAAACTTTATACCTAAATGAAGGGAGATTTCAAATATAATGGTCTTTTAAAGTCTCTGAAAAAGGAGGGTATAATGGGAGAGTGCCTGTTACATAGTATTTGCTAAACAAGTATTGGTCTGTAAAAAGTGAAATGAAGAAACTGAATGTTCTAGCTGACAGGCAAAGGCTTATTCTACATCAAATTCCAGTACCAATTCTGTTATTCTACTAGCATTTATGAAGCTGTTGCCATGTGTAAAGCATAATTCTAGGTGCATTGAACTCATTTAATACTCACAATCTTTTTTTCAAATTTGCAGCAGGTATACACACCTGTCTTCTGAATGTCAATTCTTTTTTTTCCCTCTTACAGAAAGGGAAAGTTCAGAGCAGAGGCTTAAGTAATTTGTCTAAAGTTACACAATCAGGTAATTTGAATTAGGAGAAATTCAAATCCAAGGGTTCAGTCTATGAACCAAACATTCTTAGTAACCATGTTACCTAAATTGCACAGCAATCTACAGGAAATTTCTGTTGAAATATATTTGGCTTCTTCCTATAAAATTTTTTTAATTGAAATAGGGTTTCCAGATAAACATAGGAGACCCAGGGCTGCCAGGTGGCTCAATCGGTTAACATCTGACTCTTGATTTTGGCTCAGGTCATGATCTCGGGGTCCTGAGACTGAGCCCCATGTCAGACTCTGTGCTGGGTGTAGAGCCTGCTAATATTCTCTCTCTTTCTTTCCCTCTGCTCTTCCCCAATCACTTACGTGCATGTGCACATATGCACACTCTCTCACTCTCAAATAAATTTAAATAAAAAAATAAATAAGAGACACTGTTAAATTTGATTTTCAGAAAAATGGAAATTTTTGTTAATATGAGTATAAATATCTCATTTGATATTTGGGATATATGTATTCTAAAAATATAGTCAGTTTTTATCTGAAATTCAAATTTAAGTGGGTGTCCTCTATTTTAATTTTTTAAAGGACAACTTTCAAATTAAAAGTAAAGTGAGTTTTGACATCCTGTTTTGCTGATATTTTTATGCTTAACATTCTCACCTAAATAGCAATCCTACCAGTTAGATTCAATTTATTTTCCAAATTGGCAGTAGATATGCACACCTGTCTTGTGAATGTCAGCAAAATCCTTTGCCCTCCTAAATGTTACAAAAAGGCATTCTGACTCTCTATCATTAATGTTCTTTGGTTAAATCTGACCCAAAAAAATTATCATTAATTGAAGTGATTAGTAATATAAGATTTATAACAGAGGGTCAATATAGAATTTTGCTGTTTAATTGAAACCTTAGGCTATTGGGCTGCAAAGTGAATTTTTAAACAAACTTTTAATTTCTGAAAATTTTGGATTTATAGAAGGGTTGAAAGAATATTTCACAGTTCTCTAAACCCGCATACCCTGTGTTCCCCTACTGTTAACATTACTGTGGTATGTTTTCACAACTAAAAATCAAATATTAATACATTATGAACACATAAAGTTAATATTTTTTTATATTTCCTTATTTTTCACCCAATCTTCTTCTGTTCCAGGATGCATTGTCATGTCTCCTTAGTTTCTTCTTGGCTGTGACACTTCTTCAGACTGTCCTTGTTTTTGATGACCTTAAGAATTTTAAGTACAGGTCAGATAGTTTTAAAATAGTCTTCCATTTGGATTTGCCTAATGTCTTTCTCATGATTGTACAGGGGTTATGAAAGTTTGGGGAAAAGACCAGAGGTAAAGTGCTATTCTTACCAGATTGTATCAAAAGTATATGCTGCTAAGATCACTTATTACTTATTATATTAACCTTGTCATAATGCTTATCAGGTTTCTCTGCTATAAAGTTACTCTCTGTCTTTCCATTTTCATACTGTATTATTTTTAAAAAGCCACTATATGGACTCCATAGTTAAGCGGAAAGGATTTGAGGAGTGCTATAGTCTAAATGTTTATGTTCCCCTAGAATTCATATGTTGAAATCCTAACCCCCAAAGGTGATGATACAGGGTGGGGATGCCTTTGGGAAGTGCTTCTGAGGGCACGAGGTGGAGCCTTCATGATTGGGATTAGGGCTCCTGAGACAACACAGAGCCCCCTCCACCATGTGAGGATAAAAGGAGAAATGAGGTCTAGCCTCCAGAATTATGAGAAATAAATTCCTGTTATTTTAAAGCCACCCAGTTTGTGGCAATTTTTTATAGCATCCCAAAAGGACTAAGACAAGGGGTGATATCTATGTAAACTATTCGGAATTCTTCTGCAAGTGAGATTAATCTATTCTTCCCATTCATTCATTCAGTTTTCATTTTTTATTCAATAATTTATTTATATCTGTATGGATGCATGAATATTTTATACTTTGTTTATAATCCAAAAGTGTATTATTTCTTTCATTGCTCAGTTTTTCCACCTTTGGCACTGGGAGCTTTTCAGTTGTTTCTTGTGTCCCTTTGACATACCCATATCATTTTGTTTTGTTAAGCACTTCTTTACTTTCTGACACAAGCAGCTCCAGATTACAATTGTTCCAGATTTGCCACTGGGACTTTTTCATATATTTGGTTCATATACCCTTTGACGCAGCCCATCATTGTGTTTTGTTTTGATTCTAGCATTACTTTCTTTCTGACACTATAAAATGCTCCAGGCTCATCTTGTATATTCTCTGCCTTAAATCTCAAAACCATTTCTCCAAAGTGCCTTGGTGTCTTTTGTTAGTGTGTAATATGAGGTATCAAGATTTAGGTGCTAGGTGTACTTGTTGCTGTAAGGGAATCATTGCCTTCACTCCGAAGACAGAGCTAGGACACGTATGTGTGCATACTAACCTGTGTATGTACACATATGCATATCGACATCCACCTATATCTATATTAAAGGTAAACATGAATTCGCAATGAAGTTTCTGATTTTCATTGAGTACCACAGAGTTCAATCTAGACTCTACCCCACCCTTTGTTTGCAGGTAAGCTGCCACTACAACCATGAAGAACCTCCCTCTCGTCATCCGCCATCCAATTACTTACTCATACCCATACAGTAATGTCAGAGTTATTACTTACTTACTTACTTAATTACTTACTCATTACTTACTTAATTACTTACTCATACTCATACGGTAATGTCAGAGTTGTTAACCCATGACCTCATGGCAAACAATTTTGCCAGGTAGAGCACGGTGATTAGTTCCGAAGTTTGCAGTCCCCACTTATTTCCAGAGGTACTTATACTGGCACCTTTCTTTTTCCATTGCCTTCAATTATATCACATATTGCAATATGGATTATTTTATCACAGTCTGCATTCCTCTTGGGATCCCCCAATCTCCTAATTGACTTTTTGTCATTATTTACACATAATTAAGGTTCATTCTTTGTGGTCTAATGTTCTATGGGCTTTTACAAATGTTTAGTGCCATGTAACCAGTATCATACAGACTTGTCCCACCTATAAATGCCCTATGCTTATCTATTCAACCCTTCCCCTTTTTCCTAACTCCCTGAAACCATGGAGCTTTAGTTTTACTTTTCCAGGATGTCATATAAATAGGATAATAAAGTACAGAGTCTTTTCATACAGGCTTCTTTCACTTAGCAATATGCATTTAGGACTCATCCATGTTCTGAGTGAATGAACTTGATAGTTCATTCCATGTTATCTCTGAAGAGCATTCCATTTTATAGATGTACCACAGTTTCTTTATCTGTTGAAAGACATGTTGATTATATCCAGCTTTTGGCAATTCTGAATAAAGCCACACATACACAATTTTGTGATGACATAAGTTTTCAAATCAGTTGGGTAAATATCTAAAAATGCCTTTGCCAGAGGAACCCCTCAAGGGCTGTGGGAGTCCAGAAGCTTCTAGTCATGCTTGATGGTGAGCCTTTTAAAGAGATACTTGCCCAGCTTCGAAGCCAGCCAGCCAAACTGCAGACGTTAGTTAGGTGTTCATCATCTTCTTGATGAGTTTCACCTTCTTATCTAGGAAGTGGCTCTCCAGGAAGCCACGGAGTTGGAGGTCTGTACAGGCAGGACCCAGGATCTGCAGACCGAAAAGGACTGGTTCAGTTTCTTCCCTAGGACTATTGCAGTCTGCATGGCTCCAGGGTTTTACCCTATTCATTTTGGTATAACTTCTGCAGGTCCTGGAAGAAAGCGCGGCCACACACTGGTTTTGCACATTCAAGATGCTGGGAGCCCTCTCAATTCTCTTTGGGCAACGCGGGGAAAAAGTGGTCCATGTCCTCCAACACCATAACATCCTGAACCAAAGAGAAGCCCAGAAACAGGTAAGTGTAGAGACCCACAGATGCATGTTGACCAGGTGTTTGTCACTGGCTCCCCCTCAGTGCCATAAATCTGAGGAATCTGGGAGCTGGTAGTTGATTGGCAATAGGGGGCCAAGCTTGAAAAACAGTGTTGGGGTTCTTACCAGAAGTAGAGGATGGCCGAGAGGATGGATTTGAAGGTTGCCACAGGAAAAGAGGTTGGGAGGGGTTAGAGGCTGGAAGAAGGGGCGTACCTGGGTTGGTCCCATCCAAACACTGTTGAAACAACAGTTAGATCCATGTGACCCCTGGATGCACTGCCTGTATGTGGATTTTTTTATAGTACAGTACTGTAGATGTTATTTTTACTTCCTTATGATTTTCTTAAAACATTTTCTTATCTCTAGCTTACTTTATCATAGGAATAAAGTATATAATATGTTTAACATACAAAATATGTGTTTATCAACTGTCTGTGTTACTGGTAAATCTTCCAGTCAGTGGTAGGCTGTTAATACTTAAGTTTTGTGCGAGTCAAAAGTTATGGGGGATTTTTGATGGCTCAGGGGTTGAGGCCTCTAACCCCCACATTGTTCAAGAGTTAACTATAATGCTAAATGTAAAAGTTTCATCAAAAAGTCAAAGTAGAATTTTCTAACTTCTTATTTATAAAAAACATTACTGAAATAAAATTTGTATCAGGAGCAGTAAAAAATAGGGCATGCAGACTTCCTGAAACATTCATCTGCAGCTTATTTTTGTAGTGGGTGTATACTAGCATCTCTTAATAATAATGCTCTTTGAAAAACCATGGTCTTCAGTGTACTCAGTGTTTTTACAGTACTCTTCATACCACAACCGTGATTCTTAAGTAGGGCCATTGATAACATCCCTGAGCCAGCTGGTAGGTCTGAACACATGAAAATGTTTTAAAAGATGTGCTCACTGCTATCTACCGACCTTTTAGAAAAAGCCCAATGTCTGTATGTTTTATGGACAGTGCTCACAATAGAAGCTGCTCCTTTAATCTCTGAGACATGTTCTGATGCAGTCTTGCCGAATCAGGACTTTTATTAGACCATTATAAACACGAGAATCAGCATATCCAAGATGTTCTTTATTGTAAAAACTCTCTAACAATAATCCAGGAGACTGTCATTTAAGAAATGAACAAAATGGTGCAGTGTCTAATCGTCGAATCAGATCCTACTCTTTTACAGTTGAGCAAGGTCCTGAAATTTAAAATTCTGAATAATGGCTGATCCTGCATTATCATTTCACAAGGGCAGCAAATCGTTTTATCTAGGGTGAAGTACAAACAATAAAAGATAGCCTTATGGCATATTTTTATTTGTTTACAAACAGTAAGTAACCCAGCACAGAACTCGTCAGGATCCCTTATGGTGCTTGGTTTAGGATAAAATAAAAGCCTCTGTGTCTGTTATGAATACAAATACTGGGACACACAGGCACTGGCAACAAACTTTTCATTATAGTCTCAAGTTTCTGGGGAGAAGCTCTATTCAATTATTCATTAATAGTATTTAAAAGCAAATTCACAAATTACAAAAACATAATTATTATATAATCCCCAAGGAAATAAAAATCAATATTTACCCACAGATGTACAAGAAAAATAAGTGAGCCTAAGGAACCTATTATTCACAATAGCCAAGCTATGGAAACAACCTTAGTGTCCATCAACAAATAACCAAGAAAATTATAGAGATTTTAGAAATAGGTATTAATATTTTATATAAAATAAAATACAATTCAGCTATAAAAAAGTAGGAAAAACAATTCAGCTATAAAAAAATGTGACAACCTGAGTGAACCTGGAGGGCATTGTGCTAAGTGAAATAAGCCTGATAGAGAAAGACAAATACTGTGTGTATTGTAAGTACATGGTAAATAATGTTACAATGAACAAGGAGATGCAGATATCATCTCAAAACAGTGATTTCATTTCCTTTGGATAAATAACCAGAAGTGGAATGGGCTAGATCATCTGGTAATTCTATTTTTAACTTTTCGAGGAGCCACCATACCGTTTCCCATAATGGTTATACCAATTTACATTCCCACAGCGTACAAGTGTTCTCTTTTCTCCATACCCTTGCCAGAACTTGTTATCTCTCATCTTGTGATAATAGCCATCCTAACAGGTGTCAGATGATATCCCATTGTTCTTTTTTTAAAGAATGTAGAGAAATTTATTGCCATTTCAAAGTATAACTCAGATGAATCAGGCCAAAAAAAAAAATCATTAACATTAATACATTATTTAACCGGATTTGTCTTTAGAAGATTTCTCTTTTGATAGGCAATTCTGCACCTAATATAGTATAATTTGGTATAAACATATTGTGGATATTTTTAAAGGCCTATGAAAAGATATTTCATGATGTCCATCACAAGTAAATAATAATATATGTTCATATAAATTGATTGATGGATTGTAATTTTGAATTTGTACAATGTTCTAGAAAACTTCTTTCTTCACCAATTTTTATCAAATTGGGTATTCCTATTGTGTTGCATTTGTCAAAATGAGCTCAATAGAATGTGTTTCTTTCATATATGTCAAGTTGCATCTGTTCAAACTATGGAGTTCCCCACACAAAAACCAACATATGTGTTACTGAAACACTTGCTATTGTGGCTGTAAAATATTAATTTCCCTAACATATAGCATTTAGTTTTAAAATATTAGTCCCTTCACCCATAGTATTTCCATAAGCCTATTTGTAGCCCCCAAAATCACCAAAATGGGAACAAACACTCCCTCTTGCCATCCCCTTGCCCTCTTTTACTCCTTTAGAGGCCAAAAAACTTTTTCTGTAAAGTTAGGAAAATATCTAGATAGGAAATATGTTAGGCTTTACAAGCCCTGTTGCATCCATTCAGTTTTGCTGTTGGCAAGAAAGAAAAAAAACAAACAAACAAAAAAAAACACAGGGCTGCCTGGGTGGCTCAGTCAGTTAAGCAGCTGCCTTGGGTTCAGGTCAGGATCCCAGTGTCCTGGGATGGAGCCCTGAATTAGGCTCCCTGCTCAGAGGGGAGCCTACTTCTCCCTCTCTCTTTGCTATCTGTGCTATCTCTCTCTCTGTCCTCCCTATCTGTGCTATCTCTCTCTCTCTCTCAAATAAGTAACTAAAATCTTAAAAAAAAAAACAAAACAAAACACCACCATAGACAACCACCACAGTAAGTGAATGGCCATGGCTGCCTATGACCCACTCTGCGTTGGAGTACTACAATTAAATCTGCTCATATTAAATACAGAACAAGATATATCTTAAAGTCTAAAATAAAGGTAGACTTTTTCTTTCAGAGTCCTTTAGGAAAAGCATTATGTAATGCCTGAGAAATATCATCTACTTAAATATAGCCTCACAGTTTCATTCTTTTCTCACCCTGAGATAGTTATTGAGAAAGGGTAATCTGTGGCCCAGTGAAACATCTTTGGGGACATATATTACTTAAATAGAAAGTGATATTACTTCTACCATTATAAGAACCCCAGTTCCCAAATAATAGCAGCCCTTGGGTAAGAAGCAAGTGTCTGCAGCATGCCTCCAACATACTGAATATTAAAGGACAGTGAGTTCTTCTGGCAGTGACAGCGGCAACTCAAGGTTGTGTTTTCCTTTCTGTAGAGGGATGAAAGTGTCCATTATTTTTCTTTGTATCAAGTAAGGTGAGGACTCAGAAAATGCATTATCAGGTGAGATTTTTGTACAGGTAACTGGATCCAAAATGAGTAGAACCCTTTCAGCCATTTTTTCTGCTGGGGTGCTGCAGAATTCAACTGTTGATGGAATCTTCTTTTGACTGTTAGTGCCAACATTATCCAGTAGATTGTCATTTACTGCTTTTACCAGCTTGGGATGTGTTGATGCTAGTACTGCTCTGGTATGAGGATTTGTACTAGAGTGGCAGGTATGCTCTCTTCCCCATTACAAGGAGACTAAGAGCTTCTCCAACAACTTCTGAGTGACTGTCATTTCCTGATGAAACTTCTCCCGTTCACTCAGTAGATTTTGAACAGTGCTCTGTGTGTCACGGTTGTGATGCTGTAAACCTGCTCTGGGTTGGTTAAGTTATCTACTATAAACCTTCTTCTGAGAAATTTACTTGGCCACACATCACAGTATATTGACATAAGTTCTAACTATTTTAGAAAGTTGAGCTGTGTCTTGACCTAGGCCTTCATTTTCTTTTCTTTCTTTCTTTCTTTTTTTTTTTTTTGTAAGGTTTTATTTATTTATTTGACAGAGAGAGAGAGAGATCACAAGCAGGCAGACAGGCAAGCAGAGAGAGAGGGGGAAGCAGGCTCCCCACCCAGCAGAGAGTCCGATGTGGGCCTCGATCCCAGGACCCTCATATCATGACCGAACCAAAGGCAGAGGCTTAACCCACTGCCACCCAGATGCCCCTCGGGCTTCATTTTCTAAAATAAGCCGATTTGGGGGCTCCTAAGTGGCTTAGTCATTAAGCATCTGCCCTTGCCACAGGTTGTGATCCCAGGGTCCTGGGATTGAGTCTCACAACAGGTTCCCTGCTCATCCGGGAGTCTGCTTCTCCCTCTCCCTCTGCCTGCTGCTATCCCTACAAGTTCTCTCTCTCTCTCTCTCTCTCTCTCTCTCCATCAAATAAATAAATAAATTCATCTTAAAATAAGATAAAATAAAATAAGCCAACTTTTTCTTACAGGCTAGACAAAGTGATACTGAAGTTCATCACCAAAAGAAGCCACTAGCAACTTTATTTAAACTCACAACTGACTTCTGTACACTGAGCTGGTTTGAAAGATCTTTGTCCTGTAGTAAACTTTAAGAGTCCTTGAGCTTTCCAGTATATTCTTTACCTCAGATAGTTCCTTTCTGGGTTCTACAACTCCCTCTGACTGACCAAGGAAGTCTCCCCTATGACGCGTCCCAGAGACTTAACCTTTCTATTTTGGGGGGGGGGTGGTTATCATGGGTTATAGCAGTATTGGGAACTAATATTCTTTTTTTTTTCTTTTTCTCTTTTTTTTCTTTTTTGTTAACATATAATGTATCATTAGCCCCAGGGGTACAGGTCTGTGAATCTCCAGGTTTACACACTTCACAGCACTCACCATAGCACATACCCTCCCCAATGTCCATAACCCCACCACCCTTTCCCTACCCACCTCCCCCCGGCCACCCTCAGTTTGTTTTGTAACATTAAGAGTCTCTTATGGTTTGTCTCCCTTCTGATCCCATCTTGTTTCATTTATTCTTTTCCTACACCCCATGTTGTGTCTCCACACCTCATATCAGGGAGATCATATGATAGTTGTCTTTCTCCGATTGACTTATTTCGCTAAGCATAATACTCTCTAGTTCCATCCACGTTATCGCAAATGGCAAGATTTCATTTCTTTTGATGGCTGCATAGTATTCCATTGTACATATACACCACATCTTCTTTATCCATTCATCTGTTGATGGACATCTAGGTTCTTTCCATAGTTTAGCTATTGTGGACATTGCGGCTATAAACATCCAGGTGCACGTGCCCCTTTGGATCACTACATTTTTATCTTTAGGGTAAATACCCAGTAGTGCAATTTCTGGGTCATAGGGTAGCTCTAGTTTCAACATTTTGAGGAACCTCCATGCTATTTTCCAGAGTGGCTGCACCAGCTTGCATTCTCACCAACAGTGTAGGAGGGTTCCCCTTTCTCTGCATCCTCGCCACATCTGTCATTTCCTGACTTGTTAATTTTAGCCATTCTGACTGCTGTGAGGTGGTACCTCATTGTGGTTTTGATTTGTATTTCCCTGATGCCGAGTGATGTGGAGCACTTTTTCATGTGTCTGTTGGCCATCTGGATGTCTTCTTTGCAGAAATGTCTGTTCATGTCTTCTGCCCATTTCTTGATTGGATTACTTGTTCTTTGGGTGTTGAGTTTGCTAAGCTCTTTATAGATTTTGGATACTAGCCCTTTATCTGATATGTCATTTGCAAATATCTTCTCCCATTCTGTCAGTTGTCTTTTGGTTTCGTTGACTGTTTCCTTTGCTGTGCAAAAGCTTTTGATCTTGATGAAGTCCCAATAGTTCATTCTGGCCCTTGCTTCCCTTGCCTTTGGTGATGGGGAACTAATATTCTTACAGTTTCAACTTCCACTGTTTTCTCTGTGAAAATCTTCCTTACTTGAACTCTCAGGATCTCTGATGGAACTGCTTTCTTTCATGGATTCTGAAGGATGTGATGTTTTATGGGTTGGACACCAGCCATAACTTCAACAGATTTAGGTGGCTCCTCAGTTTCCATTCCATCCCCTGCTCCTCAGATTGGGTTGGTTTCTAAACTTTCAAGAGTAGTCATTTTTTATCCAATGAAAATGCACCTCCAGATTTCTACTGAAAGCTGAAGTTCCTTAGTTTTCTGATTTCAGAACACTGCACTTTACAGATTGCTGGGCTCTGTGTTGCAGAGTTAACTTCTCCACACACACCTTTTCCATTCCTAAGCTGATCTGCCCAAACCTCCCTGATATCCAGCTGCACGGTCACATTTGAGTTTTTATCTGAATTTCCCTGATGGTTAGTGGTGTTGAACACCTTCTGATGTTTCTGCTGGACATTTTTATGTGTTCTTTGGGAAAACATCTATTGAGATTATTTGCCCATGTTTTAATTAGACTACTTGTGTTTTTCCTATTGAGTTTTAGGAATTCTTTATATATTTCAGATACTTACCCCTTATCAGATACATGGCTTATAAATATTTTCTCCCATTCTATGTGTTGGCTTTTCTTTTCTTTTTCTTCTAAGAAAAATTTTTTTATTATTTTATTGCTAATATTTTATTGCAGCTTTTATATGAGCAAAGCATTTATTTTGATATTAAATAAGTCATACTTTTCAACGTACAAAAGAGTACTCTTCTACCTGTAAAATATATTTATGGAAAAGGTCACTAAGTCCTTCATTGTATAAAGAATTTTCTCTATTCTGAAAACAAACCTCCAAAGCACTGATAGGTTGAATAGTATCATTATGGGGGTACCTGGGTAGCTCAGTCAGTTGAGTGTCTGACTTGATTTTGGCTCAGGTCATGATTTCAGGGTCCTGAGATTGAGCCCCGTGTTGGATCAGTGCTGGGCCTGGAGTTTGGTTAGTCTTCTCTCTTCCTCTCCCTCTACCCGCTCTCTCTCTCTCTCTCTCCAAAAAAAAGAAAGAAAGAAAGAAAGAAGTATCCTTTTGCAAAAGCCAGACTTTATGTTGACTGAATTAATTAGAATTAATTAAACAAGAAATATTTATTATATACTTACATGTCTTAACAGATATTATGGAAAATTCAAAAGTATAAGTTCCCTGCCTGTGAAGAATTTATAATCTCATGTGGAAATGAATAGTTGATTTCATTATTTGGATAAAACTTTGGTTTTTCATTTCATTATCATTTCTTTTACTATACAGAGGCATTTTGCTTTGATATAGTTATTCCCACTGATTTATTTTTGCTCTTATTTCTTATGCTTTGACTATCATATCCTTAAAATCATTGCCAAGACCATTATCAAGGAGCTTTTCCTTGTGTTTTCTTCTAGGAATTTTATGGTTTGAGATTTTACATTTAATCTTTAACCATTTTGAGTTATTTGTTTTGAGTGTGTTAGATAAAAGTCCAGTTTCATCCTTTTACACGGGAATATCCAGTTTTCCAAGCACCATTTATTAAAGAGAATATCTTTTCTCATTGAGTATTCTAGGCTCTCTTGTCAAATATTAGTTGACCACATACATATGAGCTTATGTCTAGGCCAGACAGTGCCACCAGCTTGGCTCAACAGATGGACAGAGGAACTGGCTGGAACATCTGCTCCAGTGTCCCTCAGAGGAGAACTGCAATCTGCCAAGACCTGGGTGCCAGATGCTATAAGCCCCACTCCTCCTCTCTATTTCTATCTGATCTCCAATGGTCAAGCCCTGCAGATTTCCTCAGTGATTCCTGTGAGGTGAGACCTGAGTGGACCTCCTAGAAAGTGCCTCAAAATGCTGAGGGAGATGGGTGTTCATCTTGGGCCCCTTTTTTTTCCACTGGAGAAACCTAGATCCAGAGGGGCTATCTCAGTGCAATGCAGTGTTGTTCTGGGGGGCGGGGGGAGGGATGTAAAGAGGGATGGGGAAGGCAATGAATGCAGTCAGAGCATAGCCACTCCTCTTACCAGTCAAACATGGTCCTGTTTGGTCTCTGTGGTCCAAGGCGTCCTTTAACCTCATCTCCAGTTTCTGGGATTTTCACAATGGTGTCTTATCTATGGATAATTACTAGTTGGTCTTCTTGTGAGGGAGACCAAACTTTGGAATGACCTATGTCGAAATCTTGATACTATCACTCCTATGATGACATTTTTTTTTAACAAGGTAGACATATTTGAACTGTGATAACATATTAAGTTGGAATACAAATTATTTATAGCTCCAGTTTATAATGTACATTCTAGTTTGTGGCTATCTTCAAAAGCAATTTCATATTCAGTTCAGTTACCTACAAACAAATGTAATTCTCCTGAGAAATGTAGGCCCTCCTTTCTCTCACTCTCTCTCTTTCTCTCACACCCACACATGCATACACATGCTTGTGCTCTTCTGTCTTCCTTCTGTCCCCATGCATTTCTCACCTTTAGTGATTAAACCATATGAAATAATTATCTATTTACAAAAGTCAGAACTATTTTCACAGATGAACATCTAATCTGTTTCTTAAAGACCTCAATGGGAAAGAAAGTTTTCAATATCCAGTTTTACACTTTAAATGGTTTTTGCTAGCAACTTTTCCTCTTAATAAGCTACAATAAGTGTTGATTCTGATTTGTGACAGATATTTCATCTCTCAGAACCCACAATACTGATTTCAATGTTTTTAAAAACTTGCAAAAATAGGTACCACAAGAAATTCTTCCAGACCTATATTCCACAAAGTCTTTCCCTAAATTGTTGTATAAGTATATATTCATATTTTAATGAAGCAAAAATGACTTTGATCTCATAAATAAGACTCACTACAGGCTTTTCCACCAGAGAATATGTCTTTCTCTGCATGTAATTTGAATTGCTCCTGAATGTAATTCAAGACCAGTTTGTGAAATTTTATTAAATAGCTAGACGTTTTGTGGCTATTAAAACCAGCACTTCCTTTTGGATTACTCTTTAAGTTGGTATTAAATGAAAAGAATAATCTTTAAGGTGTTAAAAGAAGGCTTAATGTTTTCTACAATGTGAACATTGCTGGTTATCTCTGATTAGCATTGTAGCTCACCAACATCTCATTTGGTTTTCATCAGCTCCAATTCTAAAAAGGGTCATACGGGGAAAGATTGAATAAAGAAGCAGTGGTTTATGGTAAATAGCTAGAGATAGGAATTGGTTCTGTTAGCTCAACTTGTTCCTCATTAAAAGGAGATTAGGGATAGAGGACAAATGAGAAAGTGAAGAATGGGTCAAAGAGGTACAAAAACAAAGGCTAACTTTTTTTAACCCTAAACAATAAGTTCTCAATTAGAAATTAACTTCATGCCACATAAACAGTGGTTTGGTTTGGTTTTGTATGTGCGGGATTTTGTATGTTTATTTTCTCTAACCAGAGTCACCTTATAGCTCTCAGCACTTCTCTGGCACACTGAATAATCCACGCCCAACATGAGCTAGTGGACTGTTGAAAGAAGAATGGTGCCTTAAGCATGAAAATCAGGAGGAAAGTGAGTTAGGACTCTAAATCAATATGTCATCATGTTTTATATGTGTTGTTCATTAGAACAAAGAGAAAGGAATAAGGAGTTTAGTATTTAAAATTTTCACTTGGTTCATTAAAATTTCTCTTGCCCAACAAATATAGGTCTGGAATATAGTGTGGCAAAGACACCTCACCAATTATTTCATGTGCTCTTACACTTCCCAGCCCTTCTGCAGTTAGGTGAGGCCATATGAGTAGTTCTGGTCAATGGAATTATATGTCTTTTGCAGAGCAAAACACTTCATTCCCAGTGAAAGGTTTTATGGAGCGTTCTTTGCCCATCACATGGGTGGGGAAGAAGCCATGTGTTCCAGATGGTTCAGCTATAAGATAGTGGGGATTCTGTCAGCCAAAATCTCTGAGTGACTGAATCCAAGGCACTACACAATTTTAGCTTTGCCCTAGATCTGTTTCATGAGCAAGAAGAAAATATTGTTGGGTTAAGCCACTGAGATTTTAGGGTTAATTCATTGCTTCTATATATTATAACAAAACTTCAAGAATAATGAAAGAACTGTAAGAACAATGCAAATAAAAGGGAGTTGTTTTTCCTCCCAGCCCCTACCCCATAGAAATACAATTTAGAAATAACAGCCAGTCTGACACCATCATGTTTGCATGACATATGAGCATAATGTTTGTGATGAAGATCAGAAATATCACCAAAGATATTTACACATGTATACACTTTCACACCTACACATATATTTAAACATGCCCTAAGGATACTATGTTCTGTGAGATTTAAGATAGAGCAGTTGAAAATCAGTATACATCACATTTTCATGTCCTTTTTTTTTGAGTGAATGAAGGTCTTAGACACTAATGTGTGACCGTCCTTGAAGATATTATGTTTAGGTGTCTATCTCCAACATCATTTGACAGATGTGATTAAGAGATGTCTAGAACTGTTATTAAACTCAAAACACACAGGTAAACATCCAGAGAAGGCTTTCCAGATGGTCTTTGGGGAGTGTAAAATAAATTCTTCATGAAAAAATGGACTCTACCATCAATCATCTGTTCCTGAGTATAATAAGTGCATCCTTCCCCTTGTCTCAATTGTTCTATTAATAATTTGCTGCTATGTCCTAAATTCTCTTACTAGATGTTATTTTTTCAATGTTGACATGATTTATTATTGGGAAAGGCAGTTTATAACATTCTGTAACTAATGGATTAAAACACTTGCTACATTTTGGGGGGATGCAAAACTCCTGATGCATATATCAGAAGACTAAATGGATGACTACAGGAATATAGGAATAATACATCTAAAAATGCTGGTACGTTAAAAAAAAATCCTTATCCTAGTGTACAGTGCAAATTACTCAATACCACAGTTGGCTGGTACAGAGGAGATCATCAGAAATGGTCTGAGTCAAACATAATCATATGTTTCCCTAAGATTTGAGACCCAGCAAGTGTGATCACTCCTTCCTAGTAGCTGTTGAAAGTCAAGTTTTCTACTATGCAAAGAAAAAAGTCTTAAGTAAGATGAAAAACAAATACAACAGATATAAAGTTTTGTTGTACAAGATAAGTACATTCTAGAGGTCCCCTGTAAAAAAAAAAAATGTGGGGGCACCTGGGTGGCTCAGTGGGTTAAACCCCCTGCCTTCGGCTCAGGTCATGGTCCCAGAGTCCTGGGATCGAGCCCCGCATCGGGCTCTCTGCTCAGCAGGGAGCCTGCTTCTTCCTCTCTCTCTCTCTCTACCTGCCTCTCTGCCTACTTGTGATCTCTGTCTGTCAAATAAATAAATAAAATCTTAAAAAAAATGTGTCTATTGGACATTGAAAACTTACTTTCCCACAGAGGACCTTAAAAAACAGATTAGATGGTTATCTGTGAGAACAGTTCTGACTTTTGCAAATAGCTAACAATTTGTGCTGTACATTTAAAAATCTGTTGAGAGGGTAGATCTCAAGTTAAGTGCTCTTAGCACAGTAAAATTAAAAATTTTTAAAGCTAATGCACATAAAGACACTGAGATGAGCCATTGAGGAAACTTTGAGGTTTTGCTTCCATTATTACCAAGGCCTATGCGTATCCTTATTCCTAGATTCCAGTATCCCTGTGCAACTCAGATTTTAACTGGGTCACCTGCCCCTTGAGACCTGGCTAATGGACTTGAACCCTAATTCCACTATTTGTGAATCATTTGTAAAACTTTGCAAGATTTCTGTTAATCACTAGGATTTGGGAGGTAGGGGATGGAATGTGGAAGTGGCTTAGATTTTCATGGTCATTTTTGGCATCTGCTGAATTAATCCTGTTAATTTTTCTGACTGATGATGTTCCTCTCTGATTTGTGTCAGTCTCATCATGGGATTCAGCCTCAATCTCTTTCTGTAATTCTTAAAAACAATTAAACTTCAAAACAACAACAAAGTACTCTGGCTCTCAAATATAGCATTTGTAGGCACGACAGATTGTACTGAAGGTTTGAAGAAGTCAGAAAAAGATTTACAACAAAGAAATGGAAGCAATGAGTTTTTGGTATTAAATTTTTGAACACCCCATTCCAGGATGGCCCTGTTTCCCTATTTAGAATTCCAGCTTTTCCTCATCATACTGATTCCTTTCTTCCTCTATGCCATCTCAATCTCCTTAATATCTCTTCAGGAGAGCTACAAATTATCTTCAGAGCACTGCTTTGAATTTTAGCTCAAAGCTCAAATTTACGTGTTCAAATCCTTCCAAGGATGCAATAGAAAAGAAATTAATTTTATAGTGCCCACCCTCCTTAAGCAGCAGTTGTTTTAAATGGCAATTTTCCCTATCACTCCTGTAGTAAATTTACCTTTTTTTTTTTTTTTTTTTTTGGTGCTAGGTCAAACTTAAGAGACCCAAACTCAGAAATAAATGCATGATGTACTGGCGAAGACCAATGTAGATTAGTTAAATATCATTTATACAACATTTAAGACCTTTTTTCTTTCAAGTATATGTTGTTCCTCTGAAGAGGAAGGCCAATCTGGACTGTCTTCAACAATAATTGTATCAAACACCTTTACCTTCAGATATGTAGGGCACTTCCAGCCAGGGTTATACATGGTTGGCAAGCAGAGGTCTTTGGAGACATGCTTTAATTAACAAGTGTAATAAATGTTGAAGTAGACAGAAGAGACACAGTTAAATTGTGTGCCTCTAAATGGCTTTAAAAGAGTTAGATTTTCTGCAATATTATTCAGTAACTACTCCTCTAGTAGGTAAGTCTATTTTTCATGGAGAGTAAAAAAGTAAAATTCAAATAATCCAATCTTAATTTACCACATTATCTGAACTATGGTAGTCTAGATAGGAAAACACATATTCTAGATGTCTAATTGTTCATATTTTTCCACTGGACTTCCTCAAACAAGTAGTATATTTCTAATTCAGACATTTCCAAAATCTCTATTGTATTTTTTTTAAATACCCAAATTGCTTAATTAATTAATTAATTAATGTAAGATGTGTTAGTAGTATTCTATCCTTCTGTTTCAAACTCTGCAATCTCACTGAAATTAACAATTAGATACAAGGAAAGGTAAATAGCAGGTTAGGGTACACACTTGAAATCAAGATAATGACCTAACCAGTACAGATGAGTGCATTTTCCCTTGTGGCCCTTTCTCTTGGTTTAACACTTCCAGATACCTGCCATGTGTGTCCAGCCTTTCCCTTAGAGAAGTGAAGAACACCTCCAGCAAGGTATTCTTTCAAACTTCCTGGTCCTCGACTTATTGTTACAATCAGAAACAGATTCAGAAATCAAAGTACAAAAGCAGGTATTTTTGAGAGCTCTGGCAAACACAATGATGTGGCCTGCAGATCATTCAAGAAGAGACTCACTGTCCAGCTGTGAGGAATGTGGTTAGCTGATAACCTCCAGCTCTTAGCTTCTTTCGAGGTCTGCCTTAGCTTAGCTTTTGATCTAGGATCAAATTTTTTACATTGGCTCTCAGTCAAAGACTGATTAAAGCCAAGCAAAGGACAGGACTACATCAGATAACCTATATCTTTGATCCAGAGCTCACTACCAAGCTGGCAGAGACATTCTTAGTTCTTCATGTAGATTGATTGCCTCTTTTTTTACTCTTTTCCTTTCATAGGTTTTACCCTCCAATAAAAATTTTGTCTTAGCATCTGATGTCTGGGTCACCCAGTGGGCATAGTTGGTACCAGAAATGGTCTGAGAAAGTAAGCAGTAAGATGGGGTCTGGGTAACTGTCACTCACTCCTCAGCTGACAATGTATATCCTACCCTGAGTGGCAAGTGGGGCATGGACAGCTTCTGGCACGAGGGAGTATTCTACTTGTTCAAACTTTTACCTGTAGCCACCTGGGAGACTATCTGGGGATGGCTACACTCTAGCATTGAGGATTCAGGCATTCAAACTCTACGGGCAGGGAAGGGGAGGATGGTTAATAAATATAAAGATAATGGAATTAAATAATCTTTATTGAGTTCATTGCTGCCCTAAAAGTGGATAATGAAAATCTGGCAGAAATTAAGAAATAATAGAAAGTGAAGCATAAGAGCAAGAGAGTCTACTTAGCAGCTAAAAAGCAGCCCACCACTCATGCAGTTGGCAAGCAGAAAAAGATGAAGATAAAGGTCAGTATTCAATAGTCAGTTACTGAATTTCAAAGATGGTTGAATGTTCAACAGAGTCAAGGCTGTTATGCTGACATCAGCTCCTAGGATGCTACACCAGGAACATCTAATGAAGATTTTGAGTCCCCATCATTCTCTGAATGTACAGAATGATCCCCACCCTTCCCCATGAACAGCTAGCACTCTTTCCACAAGGAAAGATAAGACAGAGGTTTCTCCCAAAGCAACAGATGCCTTCTCAGGAGTTTTCCTGACCACTTCTCCTGACCAACAGACTTAAAGCAAGTGTTAAGACACAACAATGTAGCTAGGGAAGTGTTGGCTCTCATGAGGGGAAACGATGATGGGACTTAATATTCTGGTGAAAAGCTAGGCTGCTTGGATTTCTAGCAGAAGCCAGAAAAAGTCACCCAGGGTGAATGAGATTGAACTATGTGAATTCCTGCGGCAGCTAGTAGAGGAATAGATTAAAAGTCTCAGTGATTTGGCTCTGCTGGAACAGTTATGTTATGCGAGGCCACAATATCCAAAAGACTGCATTCCTTAAGAAGGCCTAGAGAACACACTATTTACCAAGACCATAAGAAAAGGACTGGTATGAGCATCATTAGCATCATAAAATGTTCAAGATAATTCTCTGTAGGCCAGGGCTGATGGTGGAGGCTGTCACAGAAATTAGTTTGCTGATGGAAGTAAGACCCTGATGCAATAAAGGTCAGGTTCTGTGATTTAACTGCCAGAAGCCAAAGGATTATAATTATTGTAATGAGCAACAATATCAGAATGGCATCCAGGAATGCCTAACCTGTGAAGAGTTATAGAGATGGTTAATAGAACATGTCATCCCTGGGGACCAATACTGAGCTCTTAGCATTGTATGATTTCTTGAGGCACCAACAACCCTTTCATGACAGATTGGCTACATTGGGTCCCTTTGTTCTGGAAAGGGCAATAATGTGTTATGCAAGCATAGATAACTATTCTGGTTATAGGCTTTCCCGCCTACTGGGCATCAATCAGAACCACTACTTGGGAGTTTACAGAATACCTGATCCCACACAAGATGGGCATCCCACCAGGAGATCCACTTTCCAAGAAATGAGATACTATGGGCTTGGTATCCGCTAGTCTTATCCTGCACAACCCAGAAGCTGCTAGCCTAAACGGACCTTTTGAAATGGTCTGCTAATGCACACAAAGACACCAGCTCCAAAGCAGCCCCCCGTGGGGATGGAACATCAACACAAACATCTAAATCCCAGAACTTTGTAACCTGCTGTGTCCCAAAAAGGACAGAAACTTGGATCTGGGAAACTTGGGATGATAGCAGGGGTGGTTCCACTGACCATCACATCTAGTAACCCACTTGGAGACTTTCCTACCTCAACAATTTTGAGTTCTGGTCGCCCAGAGAGACTCCCTTTCCCCAGAAGAGGGAGTAAGAGTCCCTTGTCTGTAAGAATTGACTGCCACTTAGTCTCCATGTAGCTGGGAATCAGTCAGGAAGGCGGGTCACTGAACTTCAGTTGCCTCTTCCGGCAGGATGGGGTAGAGTTGCGCTTACAGTTGGGGGCAGGTGTGATCCTTTAAGGTCTTGCTTTTAAGATTTGTTAGGGAGGACCAAGCTGAATCAGTCTAGGCTAATTATTCCCCACATCTGACGCAAGACACTGCTGTGTACTATTCTCGATCCCCTGTGAATCATGAGGTTTTCCATGTGACCTGGTGGGAATATGCATTCTCTTCAGCCCCAGAGGAGTCCCAAGCCAAGGTTACCTCTATTCCTTCAGTATTTTTCTCTCCCTAGCCCTGGGCAGTTCCTTCAGACTCTGGTGCTGATCTGTATTCAGTGGAATATTGGTGAGGGGCCTTCTGAAGATCTCTGGAATTTTCTGCGCAGCTTTCTCCTCTCTGGTATTCTGTCCTGCAAACGTTAGTCACTTTGGCCTCCCCCAGGCTCTCTACTCCATCTTCTTAAGAGGAGTCTTCCAGGTTTTGCCTGAGAGCTCCAGCTTGAAAACTCCCTCAAGGTGTACACTGGGATAATAATAAGACTCATCTTGTTTGTTCCTTGTTTTTCAAGGGTTATTGTCCTTTATCGGAAACTGGTTTGTGTGTATGTGTATGTGTGTGTGTATACATATATACACATTTACATCTATCAGCCTGATCTTTATTTCCTTTGTTATTTCAGGTGGTAGCATAAATCCAATCCCTGTTACTCCATCTTGGTCAGAAGATGTCTTCTCACATTTAAATACTTGGTAAGTACCAATTTCTAATTAAAATGGTAGTTGTATAGGTTTTTCTGTTATTTGTTTGTTAAAGTAATACTCTAAAGATCACTTCCTGTTAATATTGTCAGCTGTTTCACCTTTTTCTTTAAGGTGAAAAGTGAAAAAATTACATCTCTGTAGGTAAGCATCAAGAGATATTTCCACTGCTCCTTAGTCAGGCTGTCCTCTTTGAATATTAACTATATTTTGAGGTTTTACTGCCCACAGCACATGGTAACTTAGGAAGGGTTACTTGTGGAATTATTTTCAGTGAGTCTATCTTATTCAAAAAAGAGGAAAGGCATTTCCCCGAGGAATATTTATAAATATGTTCTTCAAGCCAGGGCAGTAATAATTCCAAAGCTTCTGGCTCAGTGCGTAAATCAAATATGAAAATCCATAAGAATTTCTGAGACCTTTAGCTGCAGGCCTTAATTCAAGCTCTTCAATAAAGCTGGTTTTAACCAACTAGCACTTAGGTTTAATTCAATTAAATAAGCGTGTATTGAGGATCTGTTTTGCACAAAGTCCCAAAGTACCATGAGGAGGAGCGGGCAAAACCGGTCCTTAAAGTGCTGACATTATTACCCTGGGGACATATTCTTTAGAACAACTTCAGTACAAATCAGCACGGAAAACGTCAGTAAATGGCGGGTCCCATAAACTCTCACCAATGATCAAATTAGCTCTCAAGAAGAAATGTAGTTTCTTCTTTTCAAGAAGAAACATGACATGTGACTTAGAGAGTTCTCACTAGAAATAATAGGATAAGGTTGTTGAGAGAATGGGATCAAAATCAGCAAAGAAACAAATGATGAATATAAGAATGTATTTAATAAATTCAAAGGAAAATGGATACAGTTAATTCAGATTGGTTAGGGGATAGCCGACATGCAGGAGAGTAAACTGGAAAAGTGAAAGCTGGATCCTCTTTGTTGAAGGCCTTCGTTGCCAAGCAGAGAAGGAAGTTTCTGCCTAATGACAATAAGGAGCTTCTGAAAGATTTTGAACTTGAGAATAACTTTGTCAGCAAAATAAGTAATACATAGTGGTGTGCATAAAATAATGAATGGATTAGGGAATTGCGGCATTAAAGGTATATATGAGATATCGGAAAACAGAAAAATTAAGACAAAGCAAAAATGCTTTACAGAATATTTTTTTAACATGGTGCTTTTAAAAGGTAAATGAAATTCTGATGTAGGAGAAACGACATCAGCCTAGAAAGGAGATTTAAATGAAGAGTAACAGTGGCAACTGGTCTCTAAAAATGCTCCTGTTAACAGAAAGTGTATGAGAATTTTTAGAAAACAAAAGAGAAATGTCCAACAAACTTGAAAAATGCTCAATTTCAGAAACAAATTAAAACAATAAATCCCATTTTACTTTTTAAATGATCAAATGTAAAGAAATGAGAAGGACTAAAATGTTTAAGGATGCCCTGCAGACATTACATACCATGAGGCTTAAATTGTTTAAACCTTGTCCTAGTAATTCCCCTTCAAGGACTCTTTCCTAATGAAATAGAAACTCAGAAAAAAGTTATGTGCAAAGACAGTAAACATGTTATTACTTACATTCTTAAAGCACTAAACATAATTTTAGTTGTTCAAGCAAGGGAAAATAATACTTCGAACCATGAACAAAGTCATCTTTAATCCTTGCCCCTACACCTCAGGAAGTCACCTCCCAGTGCCATCCATTCAACCATAGTTCAGTAAATTATAATCTACACCACTCATACTATAATGGAAGGATATTTCTTTTCCAAAAGATTTCATGATATGAAACATAAAGAATTCCTGGCACCACAGATCACAGCACAAACACATGTTTAAGAAATATAGAAAAGAAAATTATTTAAAAGAAAAAGGGAATGAATATAAAATTATAATAATGAGGTGAGCATCTTTGGTAATGATTATTTTAGAAAATCCAGCAACTTAAGATCAGCTAATGTAATTTAGGCATTCTTCTGCTTTAAAAAGATGATAAGAGGGACACCTGGGTGGTTCAGCTGGTTAAGCATCTGCCTTTAGCTTAGGTCAAGATCCCAGGGGCCTTGGATCAAGTCCCGCATTGTGCTCCCTGCTATGTGGGGAGCCTGCTTCTCCCTCTGCCTGCTGCTCCCCCTGCTTGTGTGCGCTCTCCCTCTCTGTCTGACAAATAAATAAATAAAATCTTTAAAAAAAGATGATAAGAATACAAAAGTGTATTAAATATGATCTTCACCTTCAAAGAACTCACTGACTAGTGGAAGCACAAAAAATATCTGTGAAAATATAATTAAATAGGTCGACCTCACTGTACTCTATTCAGATCATCTGTCATCTAAAAAATAGCAAAAAAAAACATGTTTTAAGCAATTTTTAATTAATAATTGTCATATGGTATTGAGAAAGTCAGTTACTTATAGCGTGGAACTAAATTTAGTACACAACTCAGAGTTATGACTATATGTGAGGGGAAAAAAGAACTTCTTTAGAAACTATTTTAACTCTTGTCCTGAATATAAATTGGTAGAGAGAAAATGATTTTTTTCCTTTAGAATACTATTTTTCTTTAGAACACAACAGATGGAATTTTGAATTTATTCAAGATTTATAGTATCCTATTTGTAGGATCCCCATGAGCATATCTATAATTGAAATTGCAATCTTAGGAAATATGTTTTAGGAAAAGTTTTTTAATTTATCGTCAGGCTAATAATGAAAGGTGGACTAATTTGTTTTTCCATGTCACAGATGGACTGTTTCAAAAAGCAGAATTTGTTGGTAGACTTATTGTTACTATTTCAGTTGGTAACAAATACATAACAAATTTATAAAGTTAAACTGCTATTCCTGGAATAACTGAACATTGAGATACCTACTACCTAGAACATCATAAAAATTGAAGTGCTTATATTATAAAAGTTTAATACCAACATTTTGTAGATAAACTATGCCATAAAGAACCAACCAGTTCTTGAATCTTTGTGTTTCTCAACCCATATATTAAATAGTAAAAATGCTGTTATATTGTTTACTTTAGTTAAGAAAATAAAACAACTAATATTGACACTTGAATTTACTATTTGAAACATCATTCTGATTTATGTTCCATAACTATTATTATCTATACTAGCAAAAACAAATAAAAGTTATATATATAAGATAAAACACTGCTCCTTAATTATAGATCTAAAACTAGAAGGGTTTTAAGGCAGGATTTTAGTTCAAAATCTGCTTTCAACCCAGGAGATAGTAAATGACTGTTTCAAAGTTAGGAGGTGCACAAGAAGATTCAAGGTTGTTTCTTTAACCCTAGCACAATGAGAACTATTTCCACAACATCAAGAGATCTCCCTGAATTAAGAAGGAACTTAATTTTAGTTTCTTTCTTAGTTTCTTTCATTAATGAAACATTTTTCTGATTTTTGGTTAGAAATTTAAAAGAAAGATGAAGGTATTAAAACTTCATCACTAATACTCTTATAATTTCTTATAAAAACACATCTCTCATTTGAAAAAATAAAAAGCAATGTTTTACATAAGTTTAAATGTCAAAAGATATATGTGATGATATGTTATATATATTTAAAGATAACGCATGGAAACTTATTCAGTGGAAACTAAAGATAAATAGTACATTAAACATTGACTATGTTTACCAACAGTATATAGAGTCAATGTTAGTGAAGTTCAGAGGAGCTATTCTCCAATACTGCATTATCTATCATGCCAGCTACTGCTAATAGTCATTGGCACCAGGAAGAAGGCTAGGTTAAAAACCTAAATTACAGATGCCATTTACCAACCATGTTTGGTTCTGTTAGGGTATATGAAAAGAATTTTAAAATGATCACCCAGAAAACAATGAAAGAGATGTAAAGGAGTCTTTTTTCATAAACATATTGTCCTAGTTAATGTACAACAAATATACCTCATTTCTATGCCTCTAATACAGTTTCAATTATTGTCAAAAACAACCTAATATAGTTGTTGAATTTGAAGTTTCCATCATTTATTCATAAATTTGAGGGTTTTGTTATCCATTCATTTCTTTTTATGTAGCTATTTGGGGATATTTATTTTGCTATGCCTTATTTATTTTTATATTTCTATAAAAATTCTATTCTGGATTAATCACAGTAGTGTATATATACATACATATACACAGAGAATTCGTTAGTTTGCAAACATGTTTAAGCCAACAGGTTTTTAATTATCCCAAACACTTATTCTTCCTTCTTACCAAAGAACCATATAATCTGATAGAGAGATACTGGATCCTTTCATCGACTCTATAAGAAAAATATTCTTTTGCCCTGAATTTAACAATTCCCAGAAATTGGTGGTTTCAAGTAGTTCTTCCTCTTCTGTAGATGTCTGACAACAGAGATATTCCTCTTCTAATGCAGACAGAAAAGGAAAAAGAGCCATTATTGATCTTCAGGGCATCCCAAACTTCAGTGTACATGCGAATCACCTGAGCATCTTGTTAAAATGCAGATTCTGACTCAGTGGGAGTGACCCTGCGATTCTGCCTTTCTAATGTGGAGCAGGCCACACTGAGGAGCAAGAAGTAAACCACATTTTCCTTCTTTTTTTCTTTAACCCTTCCCCAACCCATGTGAGTTTCAACATCTCTAGAAATATATTTTTGACATTATTCAGTTAGAAATCAGAATGCATTAGAGAAAATAAAGAGTTAACTTCCTCCCAGTGTTATGATTTTATATTAAATAAACCTGGAAGAGTACCATTATACCATATTTTAGGTTAATATCACTCAAACAGGTTTTGCTGGACTGCCTAGCAATTTAATCGCCTTTTATAGCCTTAATTTGGGGGGACTATAAATTCTAAAATCAAAACAACTGACTTAATAATGAACTTTTAGAATAATGCCCGTTTATAAATTTGGATCCACTGTATTTTATAAATTCAAACAATAGGAATCCGAATATACAAAGAAAACATTACAATGGGCCAGGTAACATACTATGATATATGAGAAGTATTTAAAAATATAGCCATGAACTGTACTAAACATAATTCATTTGTATATTATAGAAAAATTATGGAAAATAACAAGAGAAGAAATTGAGTTATAAAGGGAAATACTGACAGAGTCGATAATACACAATTTATATAACAATAGACTATATGTCACATTTCTAATGCATATTCTTAATGAATTTACCTTAGTCAAATATATTTATTCATCAAATATTTATTCAATACCCCCAACCTAGACAATGAGGATATAAATAATAAATAAGGCATAGCCCAGAATCTCTAGAATAAGACAGTTTAATAAAAAGTTTAACATACAATATCAGTGCAACATGACAGATGTTACTAAATTAGTATGAGCAAAACAGGTGGGAGTAGTTCTGCTTCCTAAAGTCAGGGAGGGTTTCATTGTGGAGATAGAACAGGAGCAGGATCTTGAAAAACAAGAAGTTTCCTTAATTGAAGATGGAAACAATATTTGCAAAGGCACAGAGACTGGAAATAGATTTTAGGTATTGGCATATAAATCAGTATAATCCCATCCCTCGATACCCAAGGTAAACTGTGCTGGAGGAGGTGAGAAAGGTGGATTGTGCCACAATTAGGAAGATCTGTGCCAGTTTAGGGAGCTGAGACTTGATGCTCTAGTTTGAACCATTGGTCTTCATACTAGGCAAGGTATTCCCTGGAGTACACAAAGACTTTCCAAGCGCATACAAGCAAAATATCAAAGCCATATATACTCTTTCTTAAAACTGATCTGAGAAAGAGACTGAAATTCATGCTACTTTTCTTACTCTTCTCCCTTTATTCTAAAAGAAAGGCATCCTCCTAGATCTTAATACAGTGCCTTGCTCTAATGAGTAAAACTTACCCTGAATCAAACAAAGGTTATGGCTGATATAATTCTTTCCTTGTTGAGAGGGTACCTCTAATACTGTTTAACAAAACTGCTAGCAAATCACATGATTTCCATTGCTTTGCTTTCAAATAATATTAAAAGTAACCTAATAGAGTTGCCACATGATAGATAATGTATAAATATAAATATGTCTATAAATATAAGTATAAATAGTATTTGATGGTAGATCACCATACGACTTTTGACATATAATTCTGGGACTCTATGCAACCCCAAATTGAAGGATATTGCTAAGAAAAAGAAAATAAAATATTTTTGTATCCATCTACTAATATTTGAATACATTTTCTCAGTTTTTCTATATACAAAAAAAGAAAATAAAAAGACTCTATCTCCTACTAATGACTAACATTTACCTGTAACCATATGACATCATTGATAAAAGCTTTATCACATCTTTATAGAGACTGTTTTTACAAGCAGTTAAAAGTTCATTAGTTAAAACAAACAAACAAACAACAACAACAAAACTATGACTCGCTAAAGGATTTTTGTGATCATTAAGAGCATCAAAATACTTCCCTTGAATAGGATGAGAGTCCGATTGATTTGATTTTCTCTTTCTTTTTCCCTTTCCCTTTGTTGACTACGTGCTATTCAAATTTCTAGGTCAATGTACATAGATTTCCTTTCTTGAGATTTGTCTCTTTTTTTTTTTAAAGATTTTATTTATTTATTTGACAGACCAAGATCACAATTAGGCAGAGAGGCAGCCAGAGAGAGAGGGAGAAGCAGGCTCCCTGCTGAGCAGAGAGCCTGATGTGGGGCTGGATCCCAGGACCCTGAGATCACGACCCAAGTCGAAGGCAGAGGCTTAACCCACCGAGCCACCCAGGCGCCCCTCTTGAGCTTGTCTTAATATAATGTCTTCTTTTTCCCTTCAAGTTTCAGTGTGGAAAAGATTTCATCAAGTTATTTTTGTAGTAACCAGTATAGTAATTTTTCTCTATAATTTAATATCTACTGATTTACATTTAAATTACCTGATAAATTATTTGCTTTATAATATAGTATCTGTAAAACAGTACTCAGTGGTGGCATAAAACCAGTAGCAAAGGGAAACCAGAATAGAACATATGAAGTATTACTAGTCTGCAACAGGTAATGAGCACCTAGATTGCTAAAAATTCTAGGCTTGCTATAATTTGCATAGATGGCTAATTTAGGAAATATGTAGTTGAAGCAATTGCCTACATTTCAAATATTCCTGTGAAAGTCAATAAAAAATTACTTATTGGGGTTTGTTCCACAATCCCTGCTTTTATTACTGTGTTGTTTGTGAAGAGTTTTCCAAACAAGTTGTCGATCGTGATATAAATTCAGCTCCATTTGAAAAAACTTATCCTCAAATAATCACAAACTTGGAGACACTACTTGAGTAAGTCAGAAATCTGCAGCTGAAATATTCATGACTGAGACTCTTACCATAAATTATACGTATTGACAGAGATTACTTTTTTTTTTGGCATGGCAGAATTGTTAGACATTATTTAATCCAAACAAAAAAGGGAAAGTAGATCCATACCAGAAAAACTTCACATATAAAATGTCAACAACTGTCTGTAGAAGATGAACTCAGTACTGGTTTTCTGCTGGGTACTGTGCTTGTAGGCCAGCAATCTCAAGTGCTCCATAAACATTGGTTAACTTGAATTTTCAGTGAAGTTACAAACCATATGCAGTTGTCTGAGACACCATCACTCTTTTGACTGAAGCCACTGATGAATATCAAGACCATGTATTACACTAGTTGGGGTTTTCACAGTGAGTCCATAGAAACAGTCCCTCCTTAACTGAAATTAACTATAAGAATGTCTAGCTTCAAATTTATGTGCCCTAGCTCCTGACCAATAAACCAGATGAACCTCACTAAAGCATCTAAATCAATTAAGCTACGAACAAATCTGCTGTAAGAAAATAATTGCCATGAGTATGTAAATAATACTCCCAACTTTAAGCACTTTCGTATCTCTTCTTTCATATACTCAGAAGATTTTAGATCTCAAAAAGACACTCTTGTCTAATCATGCTTTCCTTAAAAGCATCAATCCTAGTCCCTTCATCCACTCACCTTCCTCTCTCCAATCAAAAATGAATAAAGTCAATTTATAGTCACTGAGGACCTACTCTGTGCTTGATTAAGTACTAGGAATTCAGTGGCAAGTCACAGTTCCTACCATCCTGGCATTTACATCATAGTCCCCAAAGTAGACAAATATTACATAATTAGTTATTATAATCACAGTTGTTATTACTACTATTAAAGACTAATGTTGCATGAGACTGAATAACAGGGGCACTTGGTCTCTTTGACTAATCATGGCAGATGACGTTTGGGCATTCCTGGAACTTCTATTTTACTGGTATTGATGTCTGATGGATGAGAAGTTGGCAGGATGGAGGGTAGGGATAGAAGTTGTGCAGGGAACACTCCCAGCAGAGAATGAGACACCCTGTAAGAAATAGTCCCACATTGTCATTCCCAGCACCAAAGAGCCATTTAAGAACCATGAGAACATAAGAGAATGTATAGTTAGTTATATTTTAACCAACTTGAGATCTATCAAAGTTGAGCCTCAAGGAACTGGAATGAGTTAAAATTTTGTTTTCACAATGAAACAATTGCTTCTCAAAAGTTCCTTCTCCTTGTCAGTAATGCTTATGCATTTGTGAATACGAATCTATCTTTGTAAACTATATATAATTAAGCTTTGAACTCTATCTGGCAGCTGTTACTCACATAAAACTAGCACAAATTTCAATGAAGTCCTTTTTTAAATAATAATTTGTCATTGTTCACTTAATCTCTAATGAAATTATGTACACAGGAAGGTTTTGGAATCAAGGTAGGAAGAATAAGGATAATAGGAAATCATTATTTTTATTTTTAAGGTTTGAAAAGAGAATTTCTAAAATGAATATAAGAATAACACAGTTATTACAATTCTGAAAATTTAGTCCTCTGAGGTATGTTTTATACCAATGGAAAGAAGACCTTTAGGGGGAATTTCTGAAAAAAAAAGATTATGAAAACAGAATTCGGAAATGTTTTAAGTAAAAAGGATTTTAAATACAGATAAATTGTCAGATTTAACAATGATTCTTTATAAACTGTTCTGAAATTCATTTGCATGATGTATCAATTTTATGATAGCAAGATAAAACTGAAGTGAACAGACAAAAACTAAATGTGTTTACAATCTGTTGTCTCCAGGTAACTATGTGTTATGGAAATATGATTGAGAATATCCAAAGTTTCAAAGTATTTAACTATTCTTTATACATATCTGTATGCATGCTTATTACACTCACATACTAACTTACTTTTAAAATATCTATACAATGTTAAACTAAGTTTTTATAAAGTATGAGAGTCATGGAATTAAATATTTTATGTGGCTCAAAAAGATTGGTTTGACTTATTTTTTAATTTATATATTCTTTATGAGTTTCATAACTTTGCTAATTAACATGGGATAAACAAAATCCCATCACATCTTAATATGTATTATTTAGTGACTCTTGGTCACTAAAGTGCTAAAGTTGCAGGTGTGTGACAATCTTGCTCTCTAGGTAATCCATATAATTCCACATAATCTAATGTTGGCACTAGTCTCAGGAGACACAAGATGCTGAGTATATGGTGACCAGGCCTGTCTCCTCAGGTCTCAAGTTTACCCAAAATGTCTGCTTAAATAGGTGCACAAAGAAATACCTAAAAAGAAAGTTACAAATAGGGTGAATGTATGACCTGTTTTGGTCAGGATTTTCCTAGGTTATACCATCTTTTTTTATCCCAAAAAAGATGATTAGTAGTCCACCTTTCACTTTCAAATTACATAACTAGGGGGCAAGACAACCACATCCAACCAAAGAAAGAAAGAAAGAGAAACCCTGAAGATCTAAGCTCCCAATATGATATATCTCTTAATGAAACTGGCTATACCTACAATCACAGTAAATTAAAATGATCTACACACTCCAATTAAAGACAGATTGTCATATTAAGCAAACAAACAAAAAAAAAAACAAGAAACGCTTATATTGCTTATAAGAAAATTAGTTTGAATAGGACTATAAAAGGTATCTCGTAGCTCAGTCAGTTAAGTGTCTGACTCTTGATTTCAGCTCAGGTAATGATCTCGGGATGGTGAGATTGCACCCTGCACTGAGCACCACACTGGGCATGGAGACTGCTTAACATTCTCTCTCTCCCTTTCCCTCTGCCCTTCCCCCACTCTAAAAAAAAAAAAAAAAATATATATATATATATATAGTATACATATATATATGTATGTATGTAAAACCATTAAAGAGGCAAAAAGTAAAAGGATGAAAAAAGACATTATGCTAACAATAATTTTTATAATTAGAAGTGATTGTATTCACATTAGACAAATTTTATGTTATAACAAAAATATTAGGAAGCTAATTTCATAATGACAAGCAAGTTATTCAAATGACAAAATCCTAAAAATTTATGCACTTAATAGCTTCAAAATACATGAAAGAAAAATAGTATAGAACAAGGAAAAGCAGACAAATCCACCAGTAAGTAATATATTTCAATAACCTATCAATAATTGATAGTTGATTGCTTAAGTAGCATATCAGTCAGAAAATAGAAAACGAACACTGCTACCAATGAAGTTCACCTAATTTGTGTTCAGGACACTCCACCCAGCACAACGGAATGCACATTCTTTGCAAGTGTACACAGAAACATATTCTGGTCCATACACAAGTCAGAAAAATAAAGGATTCAAGTCATATAATGTATGTTATCTGAACACAATGGAATTACATTAGAATTCAGTAATAGAAATATATCAGGAAAATCCCCCAAACATTTGGAAGCCAAATAGCACACTTCTAAATAACACATGGGCCAAAGAAGAAATCTAATGAGGAATAAAAGATTTTGATCTTAATGAAAATGAAAATGAAAACATAACACATTGATCTGTAACATCAATGCAATCACAATCAAAGTCCTAGTAGGGTTTGCTTGGTTTTTTGTTTGCTTTTGTTTTTTGTTTAGAAATTGAGAAGCTGATTCTAAAATTAATAAAGAAATATAAAGGACTTGGAATACCTAAAACAACTTTGAAAAGGAACAAAATTGGAAGACTACATACTACATGATTTCAAGACTTATAAAGCTTCTGTGATCTACACTGTGATATTGACATAAATAGATCAACAGGGTAGAATAAATTTCAAGCATAGTACCACATATATGTAGACAATTGATTTTTGACAAATGTGCAAAAGCAATTCAGCAAAGAATAGATGGTTTTTCCAACAAACGGTGCAGGAACAATTGGTTACCTGTGCAAAAAATAGACTTCATGTTAAGTTCTTAACACATACACCCAGATACAAGTAGGGAAAGGGTAAGAACTTCATGTTTAATATTTTTCTTACTGGAAGAGAGGGAGATAAAGGCCTTATTAAAGGTTACTTTTATGAACTGTGGGGGGGGGGGTGGAATTACTATCTTTCATTAAGAAATTTGTAGCCTTGGGGTTGAGTTACTCTGGGATAAGTTACTATGATTCAGAGTCTAAAAGAAACAATCAAGGTGGGTCTCCAAGAGTCTCAATATCTCTTCAACCAGAAGGAAGAAAGTTTTTATGTATTTTACATATTAACCATCTTTTAAAAATTCCCTTTAACGAAAAGTTTCTGCTTCTAACGATGTATTGGAAATCACTTCATTTGATCATAGCAATGCAAATGGGTTTTTCATCAATAAATTTGAAACCAACATTTTTTTTTGCTTGTTGTCTAGATTGTGTGTGTGTGTGTGTGTGTGTATGTGTGTGCATATACATCTCTTCCTGTGTTTCTGATAAGCCAGAAAACCACTCATTTGTAGATAGGAATATCTATCTAGAAATGATGAAAATTATAGTTTCCCTTATTTTGCCACACTTGAAATTATTGTGACTATCAAATATTGTTTAGTTTAACAGGATATCTATATACAACTATAACATGGTGATTTTACACAATACTAAATATACTTGTCATTTTTTGAAAAGCTTGAACAAAGGCAAATCTTGCTCAAGAGTTCAGGCCCTCCTCCATCTTATTCTGTCTCTCCAGGGTTATAAAATCTCAAAATTTTATGGTTATAAGTTCTGCCTATTGTGTGGACTACACTTTTGGAACTTGAACTGTCAAAACCATCCTTTGCAAGCTTCTTTCTCTTTTGTCATTTTATGTTCAGTTACTTGTTCTTTAAAGATTCTAAACACTATACAATATATTCTTTCTGGGTTATAACAATATATAGCATTTCTGTGAGGATTAGGTACAACACAGTGATTTCATAACCCCTTGAAGTTATAAAAAGTTATTCCTACCTGTATTACCAAAGCTTCCTTCCAAAGTTCAAAATGGAAGTTTTTCTATAATAAAATACTTTGGTTTACTCTTTTATTGAACAAGCAACTGTCTGCAGTATATGTAGATATTGCATAAAGGCACAATATTAAAACATGAGTTAAAAGGGGACGTACATTCACAAAATGTAGGTATCTTCCAAATTCCCAATTTTAATTAATCAATTAACTCCTAATAGCAACATGAGCTCTTCATTAGTTCAATCTGGCAGCATTACAGCATCAAAAATATTAAAATAACTTAAAGTATACAGATAACTGCATAACACATAAGACTGTGAGTTACTTGAGGGAGGCCTGGGATATTAAGTAAGTTTTTTCATATTCTTACCCCCCGCAATTGACATAATGTCAGGCACAAAGCATATAATACACTAATAGTTCTGTGAATTACATTCCTAAATAAGCTTCCAGTTTTTTTCATTTTGATTTGGCAAGCAACCATACAAACTCTCATACCAACACATGAAAATAAAATTTTCTAAAACATTATTACTAAGATAAAAATGTGTTAAATAGTGAATACTTGAATGAGATCATCTCATAACTTATCGGATATAAAGTCATATATCTTCATAAGAGAAAGTAGTGTATCCACTAACATTGCAAGAATTATAAATGATGGAGAAAATTAATATTCACAGCCACTCTCACATTTTTACCACCCAAATGATGTTGAGTTTGAACTGCATTTGCACCCTTGCAGTTTTTCATTATTTATAAACCTAGTAACCTCTGGACTTTTAAATACATAGTTTTTTGTTTTTTTTTTTCTTTTTAAGGCTAGAGCATTTCATTCAAATGAGCTGCAAAATGAAACAGGTCATTTAGTTAAAACATGTGTTGTATTCCTGAGGTAAAACAAATTGGGCTTTTAATACAGACATGGTGAGATAACTAATAACCTTAACATGCAACAGAAATAATTGAAGGGTATGGAGTGGAATGAAACAAAATGTTTCATTCACACAATATTACATAATGCAATGCTGAGGTAACCTTTGGCTTGTAGATTTGTTTTCTGGACTACAGAACAAAGTGCATTAGTGCCATCTCCTGGCAAGTTTAATGATCCTGAAAAGGAGGTTTAACTTTCAAGAAAGCCCCTACTTAAAAAGCAGTCCATATTTACTAAAATGATAAGTGGGTGGGAGAGAAGAAGCCCACTTCTCCTCCAGTTGTAATAATTACTATTTTTTAAAATACAGTGCATATCAAAATTATTTAAATAATAAATAAAAATTTATTAGATTTAATAAATTAAATTCAAATTTTAAATAATAAAGTTTAAAAGATTAAATTTTCACTTATAATTTTCACCTCTTTGGTACCTTACCACAACTTACATCATGAATCACTGTAGCTTTAATATTAAAAATATATACTAAACTTACAGGGGTATGTGTGGGTATTCTCATATTATGATACTAACTTCCAGACTGAAGCCAGTAGGATTCCTGCCCATGAAAGCCAATGTAATTTCTTAACCAGTGTAATTTGTAAAAATATCTAAAATTGGAAGGAAAGGTGTTAGAATCTTGTACTGAGGGTCTCATGTTCCCACACATGAGTTTTCTGTACTTATTTTTTAAAGTGTTTTCCAATGAAAAAGCTTGAATAGCTTCTTCAGAAATTATTTTTTTGTGTCTAATTTCTATTACAAAGTTCATTGTTATGAGTTCTGCCACCCCTCATGCTCAAATTTAGCCCATTTCTTCATATTTTTAATTCAAGAGAAATATTATAGAGAAATGCATTTTATTGGAGTTCCTGAGTGGCTCAGTCGGTTAAGCGTCTGACTCTTGATTTCTGCTCAGGTTGTAATCTCCGGGTCATGGAATCAAGCCCCACATCAGGCTCCATGCTCAGTGGGGAGTCTGCTGAAGATTCTTTCTCCCTCTCCCTCTTCCTCTGTCCCTTCCCCTTTTTTTGCACTCTTTCTCTCTTTCTCTCTCTCTCTCAAATATTTTAAAAGTTTTAAAAAGAAATGCATTTTATCTTTTTATCCATTTTAAGTTGTGAGTGGTTTTTACTGCTCTGCCATGAAATTACTAATATTGCATATCCTTTTTCAAGGAATTATACCAAACTGTATACACAATATAATTTTGTTGCCTAAGTAATTAGACATTGCTGAAATTTAGTAAGCCAAATGCTAAAAATCTTCAGTGAATGTAAGTTCCATGAAGGTGAAAAGCTTTTCTATTTGGCTCAAGGATGTATCCTCAGTATCTAAGATAATATATAGTAGATGTTCAGTGTATATTTATTGATTTTTTTAATGAAAGTTAATTAGGTGTAGGAATTTATTAAAATAAAATTAAAATTAATATAAAAATTAAATCTGGAGGTTTTATTTGAACCATTAGTTATTCCTTATGTCTTGGAGTATTTCAAATGGAATGTACACACACAAATATATACTTACAATATGTAAACTACATTAATTTACATATAAACTCTTAATATAAGGTTCTGTATTTGGTCCTCTTCTTTTCTCTGTCTGCCCATGTCTGCCTAGCAATTTTATTTATCCTCAAGGTTTCAGTTATCTCCTCTGTATGGATGACTCCAAAATCTTACCTACAACCATAACATCTCTTCTATGCTCTAGAATCAACCCACATTTCAAACTTTCTGCTAAATATACCTGTATACATACCTGGTATATCTGCTACATAAACTTGTTCTATAAACACCTCAATCTAGCAATATACAAACCTAAACATGTGCCCCATAAATATATTTTTTTCTTATTCCACATTTCTGTTCACGGCAGACCATCCTCCCAGTTATTCAGACTTGAAATCCTAGTCATCCTCTTATGTGTCTCCCACATCAGATATGCACAGACACTTGTGCACACACACACACTCACACACACCTTTCCACTTTTGCTTCCATGTGCCTAGTTGAAACCCTGATTAATTCCTACCTCACCAAGGTCAGTAATCAGCCACGTGACTTAGAAGCCTATAGTCTCCCCTCACTGCATAGCCTCTTAATTCTTGCTGTCATTTCAATCATCCTAAAGCAGTGTTACTTCAAAGCATCTGAAGCAAAACACTGACTCAGTATGTTAAGAGAATAAAAGTCTCTGGCCAAATAAATTGAGGGAAAACTAGATTTTTTTAAGAAACAAAACTGATATATTTACTTTACAGCCTGAATTATACTAATGTGAATGTGAGTTTCCAGCAGGGGGAAATACTATGTGGCTTTTCCCTCTCTTACTTGCACTCTGAACTTGTTTATGTGAGACCATCTTTTCAGCTATTATTCCATAGAATATGCTCTGGAACGTACTGCTATAAAGCATAACTTCTCTCCCTGTGCTGAAAAATGGAATGATAAAGACAGCACACTCCAGAGCTGGACTGTCCAATCAGTAGACTAAATTTAAATTAATCAACACTAAATAAAATTTAAAATTCTGGTCTTACTAGCAATTTTTGCTTAGCAGCTTCATAGGGCTAGTGGCTACCATATTGGACAGCAGTGCTCCAGAGTAAAACTAACTGGTTTCAATTGCTGACAGTTTCACCAGGGACAAGTTCCTAAACTACTTAGGATTTCAATTTTCTCATCTACAAATTGAGGAAAATTATAGGAATCAGCTCACAGAGTTTTGGTGAGAATTAAATGAGTTAATCCATGGCAAGTGCTCAGAACAGGAACTGACACATAGTATAACTCAGTAAATGTTAAGTAATATTATCTACTAGCATTATTTAAAACCAAGCTTTTTTTTTAATTTTTTATTTTTTATAAACATATAATATATTTTTATCCCCAGGGGTACAGGTCTGTGAATCGCCAGGTTTACACACTTCACAGCACTCACCATAGCACATACCCTCCCCAATGTCCATAACCCCACCCCCCTCTCCCAACCTCCCTCCCCCCAGCAACCCTCAGTTTGTTTTGTGAGATTAAGAGTCACTTATGGTTTGTCTCCCTCCCAATCCCATCTTGTTTCATTTATTCTCCTACCCCCTTAACCCCCCATGTTGCATCTCCTCTCCCTCATATCAGGGAGATCATATGATAGTTGTCTTTCTCCGATTGACTTGTTTCACTAAGCATGATACTCTCTAGTTCCATCCACATCGTCGCAAATGGCAAGATTTCATTTCTTTTGATGGCTGCATAGTATTCCATTGTATATATTCCCCACATCTTCTTTATCCATTCATCTGTTGATGGACATCTAGGTTCTTTCCATAGTTTGGCTATTGTAGACATTGCTGCTATAAACATTCGGGTGCACGTGTCCCTTCGGATCACTACGTTTGTATCTTTAGGGTAAATACCCAGTAGTGCAATTGCTGGGTCATAGGGTAGCTCTAGTTTCAACATTTTGAGGAACCTCCATGCTGTTTTCCAGAGTGGTTGCACCAGCTTGCATTCCCACCAACAGTGTAGGAGGGTTCCCCTTTCTCTGCATCCTCGCCACATCTGTCATTTCCTGACTTGTTAATTTTAGCCATTCTGCCTGGTGTGAGGTGATATCTCATTGTGAAAACCAAGCTTTTTAATATGCTTTTTGGTCTGTCCCCACTTGTCTTTTAGCCTTTCCTTCTGCTATTTCCTTGTATGCAGATTGGCTTCTAATCCACCTCACAGGTGCCCATAAATATCCCATTGTTTGTGGGCTCTGTACCTTTGCTATACTCTCTCCTTCCCTGGAAATGCTCTCTCCACTTCCTGCCATCACTACATCTAAATCTTGTTTGTTTTTAAAATCAGGATTGAATTACACTATCACCACAAAGCAAGAAATAAACTCTCACGGCTCTGAATCCCATGGTTTGCTCCCAGAATCTGTTTTTGGAAAATCCAATCTTGCTTATAGTTATGTGTACATATCCTTTATTTCTTCTACATAAATTGTCCTATAAACCACAATACATATTATGCTCTGTGAAGGTGATTCATAAATACATTCAAAGTAAATAAGTCATATTTTATTATGAAGACCTTAATTTTATACTAGTTAGCCCGATCCCTACTAAATGATGTTCATAGACTGCTTACAACTATACCTTTTATCTTATTCCCTATCTTTCTATGGTCTAAAATTCAGTTTCCGTAGACATGTAAATACTAAATTTTTTCTCCCAATGAGAAAAAAAATGAGATTATAATATATTATTGAATCAATGCAATATTAAAATCCAACAAAACTGTAGGTATTCATACAAATACATATTTTACTTAGAGAAATGTTAAACCTCTCTTTTCAAATAATTGGTTTCTAGCTAATTTTGTTCTGAAATAGAAATGAAATTAAAAGTGATAGTCTTATTTGAAGGAAATTATCACTAATACTTTATCATTGGATGTCCTTTCTGCCTGCTTTGAATGCTGATGATCTAATGACATAGGAAAAAGAACAAGAACATATCCATCCTGGATGAGCAGGGAATGTGATTTCATAAAAAAGCACTTTTTAAAAAGTGAACGCAATAATTAAAAGTGCATTTGGACGTGAGTAAGTTAGATAGCCTAGTGATATTTATAGACACAATCTTTACATTAGAAAAGTCAAATGATACCTCCAATGTTCCAGTAACTTTTTTCTTTTCATTGTTAGGCATAATGAATAGGAATTTTCAACCCCTTTGAGAATATTCAACATTTCTCAATAGAAAGAAATTCTCCATTTTCAAGAGTTTTAAACCTCTCTTGAGGGCAAAGACCCAACTAACTTCACTATGCCTGACACATAGTAGCAACTCAATCCTTGATTACAAAGATGTTACCAATGGTAATTCCTACTGTGGATACATTTCCACTGTTTACAGCAGCTTCTGTTTTAAGTTTCTATTACTGGAAAGTTAAACAATTTAAAACCAGTTAGAGTTTTCATCAATACGTTTATCAAATTCAGAAAGGAAGTGGTAAATAAAATTGATTAAAGATGTACTCTTGACAATGGTATTATAAAAAAGAGACAGAAAAATATGAATTCATTTGAATTATTAAGGTGAGGAACACCTGGGTGGCTCAGATGGTTAAGCATCTCCCTTTGGCTCAGGTTATGATCTCTGGAGCCTGGGACTGAGTCCTGCATTGGGCTCCCTGCTTCTCCCTCTGCCTCTCCCCCTGCTCACTCTCTCTCTCAAATGAATAGATTTTTTTTTTAATGAATTATTAAGCAGTGAATAATTTCAAAAACAAATTTGTTTGGCAGTACCTCAAACTATTAATCATGTATTCCTTCATGCCAAATAATTTAACCAAAAACCATCCTTCATGCCTTCTCCTGTTCCATCAAAACTTAATCTTCCACGGCAAACTTCAGCTGGTTGTTAGAACCAACACAACTGATGTTTCCATGTGCAGATCTGAAATGTTTACCAATTCTTGTCCCAATAAAATTGAAAAGTTAAACTGGCATCCTTCAGATTTCCTAATTCTAGTGGTCCTTCCCCATCAGAAACAACGTCATACTGAACACAATCAAAATCTGTGTTCAAATTAAAAATAAAAACGATCTCATCTTTCACTGATGACTTCATATGGGAGTGAGTTAAATTCAAAAGCTTTAGACAAAATACATCTTTTTACATCTAATACACCTAATTTTAATAATGAGAGAAATACAAGAAGAAAGAGATGTAAATATTATACATATAACAAATATTAATTCATGGTCATTTTAATATAAAAAGAACACTTGTTCAAATATTTGTGATATATTTTAAACATATAGAAAAGTAGAGAGAGGGGTGCCTGGGTGGCTCAGTGGGTTGGGCCTCTGCTTTTGGCTCAGATCGTGATCTCAGGGTCCTGGGATTGAGCCCCGCATGAGGCTCTCTGCTCAGTAGGGAGCCTGCTTCTGCCTCTCTCTCTGCCTGTCTCTCTGCCTGTCTCTCTGCCTACTTGTGATCTCTCTGTCAAATAAATAAATAAAATCTTTTTAAAAAAAGTAGAATGATATAAAGCATTTGCTGATATATCTCACTTCCTTGTCATATCTTAGTATTTTCCCATATTTTCTTCAAGTCCTTTTAAAATTATCCTTGAATAACACTCTATAATCCTATTCCAATCATTCCTCCTCCCACATAAAAAATAGTATAAATTTTTTTATTCCAATACATGCTTCCATACTTGACCAATTATATATATGTATATGAAAATATATATACATATTTTTTAAAGATTTTATTTATTTATTTGACAGAGATCACAAGTAGGCAGAGAGGCAGGGCAGAGAGAGAGGTAGAAGCAGGCTCCCTGCCGAGCAGAGAGCCCAATGTAGGGCTCGATCCCAGGACCCTGGGATCATGACCTGAGTCGAAGACAGAGGCTTTAACCCACTGAGCCACCCAGGTGCCCCATGAAAATATATTTTTTTATTTGTTTTCAAACTTTATATTTATGGCATCCTTCTGCAAAACTCCCTTTTCTCTCGATATCAATTTTATAAATGATTTTTTGTTCACTGAAACTATAGTAATTGTGGATAAATATATTGTATATTGCATGAACATACCTTGATTTATATTAATTGTTCTCTAGTCAGTGGACTTGGAGGTGCTTTTCAGTTTTCAACTACCACAAAATGCTGCACTGATCAATTTTGAACATAAAGCTTTATTTGTAATGGCAACATTCCCTTTATGGAAATGGAATTCCTGGCCAATAAATATACATTCCTTTAGCTTTACTAGTATTTATGAATTGCTCTTCTAAATGTCTGTACTAATATGGAGTTCTACTAGTAGTTTATAAAAGCTTTGATTGCTTCATGGTCTCATTAATAATTGGTATTGTCATACTTCTTAATTTAGGACAAATGTATAGTCATAAATTATAATCTCAACTTTCAATTTGCATTTTCCAGATTGTTAATGAGGGTAAGTATCATTTCATATTTGTGGGTGGGACATTTGTTTGTCCTCTGTTATAAATCAACTCAATATTTTGTGATTGGATTATTGACTTCTAGGATTAAATATGTTCTGCATACTAATCCTTATTATATTATTTTCAAAAAAGCACATTCAACTTCCCTTTGTCTTTTTACTTTTTACTAGATTTTTTAAAGTACAGATTTTAGGGGCACCTGGGTGGCTCAGTCATTAAGCATCTGCCTTTGGCTCAGGTTATGATCCAGGGTCCTGGGATCGAGCCCAGCATCAGGCTCCCTGATCAGCAGGAAGCCTGCCCTTCCCTTTCCTACCCCCACTGCTTGTGTTCCTTCTCTTGCTGTTGTCTTTCTCTGTCAAATAAATAAATAAAATCTTTTTTTTTTAAAGTACAGTTTTTAATTGTAATACTGCTAAATCAATTAATCTGTAAGATGTGAGCTTTTTGTTTCCTCTTTAAGATATCCTTCACCTACCTCAAATACATAAACATAATCTGCTATATTGTTCTCTCATAGTTTATAAGTAAACTATGGGTCTTTATTCTTCCTAAAATTTCTTTTGGTATATGTTGTATGCTGTTGCATGATCAAGTATTCAATCTTTATCAGGGCCCAGATAAGAGGTATTTGCCTAAAAATGGCTTTGCTGTCCTCCAGACCCCTACAGGCCTGCATGGTGTACATGTTCTTATTTAGGGGCTGGGTAATGGCAGAGGAGTAAGAAGGACATATATCAGAACATCCGACCTGACTTTTCGTATTACACACAAGCCCTTTTCCCTCACTCCGATACCAGTTCACAATCACTGATTCCCATGAGAGAGGCCATGGGTGGGAGAGTGTTAATACCTGTGAAGTATAGTATTGATAAAGAAAAAGCAAAACTCCAATTTAAAGAGACTGGCTTCCTAGCCTGCAGCATTTCCTTGTAACTTGATTCGAAGTAATATTAAATAAAAGACTGTATTCATCATAATCAGATAAAGACAATAGTAGAACATGAGAAAAAGAGGCACTCAGAGGTAAATTTTGGTAATGTTAACCATAGAAAAGTGTTCCCTTCTATGTCAAGTAACCTGTTGGCTATCAGGGATACCTTGACACTTGAGTCTTACAAGCAATACTCTTGTTCTGATTTCATCAAATCTGAGACTATTAATGGCCTCCATGTAACATGCTTACCAGGAGTGAATACACTGGTATGATTAACACAAATATCCAGTCCACATCCACATTTTGTTTTAGTGGGTTTTTTTTTTAATATTTTATTTATTTATTTGAGAGAGAGTATGAGTGAGGAGAAGGTCAGAGAGAGAAGCAGACTCCCCATGGAGCTGGGAGCCCAATGTGGGACTTGATCCCGGGACTCCAGGATCATGACCTGAGCTGAAAGCAGTCGCTTAACCAACTGAGCCACCCAGGCGCCCCACTTCCACATTTTTATTCTAACTAAACTAAATTGAAATATTGATTTTTGGGACATCTGGGTGGCTGAATTGATTAAGCACCTGCCTTCATCTGGTCATGATCCGGGGGTCCTGGGATTGAGCCCTGCATCAGGCTCCTTACTGAAAGGGAAGACTGCTTCTCCCACTTCCCCTGCCTGCCATTCCCCCTGCTTGTATGCTCTCTTTCTCCCTCTCTGTCGAATAAATAAATAAAGTCTGAAAGAAAGAAAGAAAGAAAGAAAGAAAGGGAGGGAGAGAGGGAGGGAGGGAGGGAGGGAGGAAGGAAGGAAGGAAGGAAGGAAGGAAGAAAGAAAAAAAGAAAGAAAGAAAGAAAGAAAGAAAGAAAGAAAGAAAGAAAGAAAGAAAGAAAG